>NC_016089.4:29702069-29959270 GCF_000004515.6 Glycine max
CCATTAGATAATCACTCAAGTTTATAATAACCATTGTTATTAATTTATTATTATTAATAATAATGGAAAATTAAGTTACTAACATTAATATTATTTAATGATATAATTTCAATAATTATTATTATTATTCAAATAATAATCCATATTATATATATATATAAGTAAACTTAACTTTAACTTTTAAGAGTCATCGGATTAAAATTTTAATATTTTTGAGTCATAAACTTAATTTGTTGTTATATAATTCAATGTGATGTAAAATTAACTATGGAATATTAATTTTTAAAACTTAATCTTTAATATATTTTTTATAAAAGATAATTATAATTAAATGTCTTTTGATTTACTATTTTTATTAAATAAAGATAGATAAAATTACTAAAATAAGAAATAATGGAGTTACTCCAAGATAGTCTCGTTCTCACTCTCTCCATTGGTATTGTTCTACTGTTATTGCTTCTATAAACAACTAGTTAGTTACGCGTAGGTTCGCTCCGCTATATATTTATTTTTTTGGTTTAGTAGCAAAATTGTGATTAAATTAAGAAGATAACTTTTTTAATGTTTGAAAAATTACAATTTGAGATAAATTAATAGCCTTAGTTGGGGTGCATGTAATAAATTGATGTAGGATTGGCAATAATTTATACCTAATTTAAATATAGTTATTATTATACTTATAGTTAATTAGAAGAAATATAGTTATTATTATACTTATAGTTAATTAGAAGAGCACTGAAATATGGTATCTGGTATCTGTTCTTGATTTTCGATGACGATAAAAAATTTATATCCATCAACAATTTTGTATGGGATCAGGTATATATTTGTCTAGTCTTCATCCATCATATTAAAATGGTTATTATTCTGTAACAATATATTTTTACATATTTATTGTTTAATTTTAAATTTAAAATTAATTTTAAATATAAATAAATTGAATGTCATAAAATTAATCTTAGGCCATTTGTATTATAATAAATTGTTATTGTAAACTCTAGTGGACTATATATATATATATATAAAATAAAATATGAAATTTATTTTGACAATAATATTTTATTATTGTAAAAGTACAATTAATCAACGCATAAGAATAGATTGCATTAATCTTTATGCATGTTTTAAAATGACTTTTATATATTAAACATTAAAATAATAGAGGAAAAATTTAATTATGTTCACAAATATTTACATTTAAAAGATCATCATGAAACTACTTTACAATGACAAACTTATTCTTGTTTTTTCAGAAAATTACTCATATAATCTTAAAAAAATCATATTATAAATATTGCATATAAGATATGCTCCATATTACATGTTACATTATACTCTTGCATGGAAGCATTCTCTGAGTGAGTTTTGAAATCGAAAACATCATATTCAATAGAAATTCTTTCAAAATTGAAATTGTGACGGGGCATTTCAAATTGAATTCATTTTTTTCCCTGGAATGGCGACACTGTGACTCTCTGGTAATTTTCTCTTTTATTTTAACTCTGCATCCGCGTGTTTTTTTGGGATGAATAATAAGTAATACAGTTAATTACTTTGATATAATATTATTTTATATTTAAATTTGTATAATAATATTTTAGATGCGAATTAATTGGATATTTTTAATAGAGATCATGTATATTCTCTATGGGATATAATGTTGCTCAAGCTGAATAGGATCAATATCAACAACAAAATTCTCCTTTACTTAGCAAGATTCAGATTTGAGTTGAGATCACATGTTAAACCAAAAATAAAATTTGCAGTTGATACACATATTTAGTGGTTTAATTTAAAATTATATCTAAAAAATAAAATGATAAAATAAAAAAATAATACATTGATTTTTTTTAAAAAAAACAGAGTTAAATAAAATTAAATAAAGACACTAATTGTCCTTTATATATAGTATATACACCTATTTTCTATTTTTGATTTACAATACGTGTTTTGTGTATATTTTTCTAATTTAAGTAAAAATTTAAAATAAAAATTAAATAATTCAATACTATAAAATCTATGATTAGTTCATATAAATAAATAATATAAATAATTATATCTAAAGAGAAAAGGAATATTTACAAAATAATTCAATTTTTTAGAAGTTGATATTTGAACAAAATAAATCTGTTATTTAAAATTGTTATACATGCGGGTATAAGAATATATATATATATATATATATATATATATATATATATATATATATATATATATATATATATATATATATATATATAATGTTTAGGGACATTTTGTTTTTATATTTATCATATAGGAAAAAACCATTTTGATAAAAAAAATTAAATATTTTAAATTTTGGTAACATCAAGTTCCTTTGCAAATAGAAAACACATGAACAGAAAATAGAAAAGAAAAGAGAAACTTAAAAAAAAAACCACTAAATGCCATCGCACGTTGAATATTGTTAATCCTGAAAAAAAAAACCCAATAAATGTTAACATAGGGAAATAAATGAGGGTCAAGGTTTTTTCTTCAAGTTTAAAGAGTAAGTACAAAATACAAATAAACAATATAAAGAATAATATTTGGCACAAAAATTTGGAGGACAAAAAAATAGTGAAACAAAAATTAAAGAGTCATACACAAATCATCCTGAATTTGGAAATCACAAATTTTAAAAAAGGAACTCACAACCTAAAGCCCATAAACTCAACCACAACATAAGTCAAAGAGAACCCCCACAAATCATAAAAATGAAAAAAGATAAAAGAAGCAAAACCCCTAATATCCACCTCAACTGCCTCTTGGTAATTACTCCAGTCAAATCCAAGTACAATCATCGTTAAATCTGTAGAGAAAAGAAAACAAAGAAAGAAGAGAATTGAGTGAAAGAAAGAAGAGAAAAAAAGATATTTTGAGGCAAACAAAACTCAAAGAATCACTTACAAATTATCGTGAATTTATAAATAAAAAATTAAAGAAATTTATGGTAAGATCAACAACATATATAATTTTCCACCCCTTAAATATTCCTACTCAGCCAAATCATTGGTTTGCATTGTATGTTCTAAATAATTGTTGAATCAATACTTAGTTATGATGGTGTATCATATAAATCTCAATAAGTTGAACATTGAAATTATTGAATTCCAACGTATTCAAAAGTTCTTCTCTGTTCAATTCCAGTTACATTTGTTAACATACACTCCCCTTTCATTTCCCTTCTCTAATAAATTAAATAGAAAGAAAAGGTGGAAAAAACAACCATGTAAAGAGTATTATTTGTAAATACATATGAATAAGTATTCATAGAGAGAGATAGAAAACCGAGAAAGATAATGTTAGTAAAATAGAAGTTTCTTTATATTACTTAACATCATAATGAGTTTGGCTAGAGAAACAAATCAAAATGGAAAGTGGTTTTAGTACAACTCAGTATCTAATTCTCATAGTATTATAGAAGTCATTCACATTGAATAAAAACCAATTAGAAATAATTTTTCTCCACTTAGAACAATATTCCACATTTTCTAAACATTTAGTATCATTGTTTTGATCAATAGAAAGAATTGGGATGAAACTGGGTAACAATGAACATGTTTTTCAACCAAGTGAGGACTTAAGCTCTACAAATATGATTTGTTTTGTCTACTCCAATATGGAAATTCAATTAAAAAGTAAGGGATGTCAATTTTCATTAATCTCTCAATTTTTATTAACAAATTATAAATCAAACCCATTAAAGGCAAAATTACCTATTAGTCCATTTCTTCTTATCATTTTTTCATGCTTATTATTCAAACTAAACAAAATTAAGGCACTATACACACACACACACACTTTATCATTACAACCTTTATCATTCCAAATGGAGAATGAGCAAAGCAATTGTATTCTCTAAAGAATTCCTACTCCAATTGTAGCAATTAGCAGCAACTAGCCAACTAAGACAAAAACCGGAAGCCTCTCTTTTATCTATATTTTGTGCCCTTTTTTGCCTCCTTGACAAAGCACCTAGAATCTTATTGGGTGATCATGACCTTTTAGTCTAGTAAATCAAATTAAAAAACAACAGATTTTCAAATTAGGTTGAGTGATATATAACAATCGAAATCCATACCCAATTGCCTCATATACCTTCAGCGTGAGTAGTAAAGGTGGAACATAGAGAAGCACGTTAATCTTTACTAAAACAACTCCAAATCAAAAGAAATCATACAATTAGAACAAAACATTAGAGTTCTACTCCATGAGTTATTTCAAAGGATTACAAAACCCCAATTGCACATAAAGAAGAAAATATGGTTCATTGCCAAGGTCAAATTCATGCACAGATCTCCAAACGTCCTATGTAGAAACATTTAACATTTAAAATACTAATGTTAAAGAATGAAACTTTGCATTTTGACCAAAATGGAACCAAAAAGATGCATGTTGAATATTCCAACTTTTTCAAGAAACCAAGAGTGATCCACAAAGACATGATCAACTCCAACCTCTTTGTAATTATTTTGTTTTATCTTACCCTAGATACCAAGAGATCCCATAACAATTCTTCATATTCAGAAACAACTTCCTTACATTCTACACTTAGAACTCCTTCAGCTCCAATAGCATCATTGATTTAAGTTACAACAGTCTGAAATTAAAAACAATCATAAATAGTATAAATGAAAAATTATAAACAATAAATTTTCAAAAAGATGTAAGCACGCACAGTTGGAGCAATAAGCAAAGATGTTCCTAAATCCACAATAGCAGCACAACCACCTTAACAAACACCTAAAATAACATTGATATATGCCATAGTTAGATACATTTCAAAAACACCTAAAATAACATTGATATAGGCTAGAAGATACGTTATGTACACAAATCATGTTTCTTTAAAATATACTACAATATGGGATGGAAAAATACACACCAAGTTTGCTCCTTATACCATATTCTAAATCCTTTCAACCACTCAATCACTCAATTATTTTTAAATAACTCCCCAAAAGACAACTAAAACTATCTTCTAGTACTGAAGAACAATGAAGTCACTTGTTGAGAGACCTCTAATAAAAAAATCTCTCATTTAAATATGAAAATTTACAACACATGACGACTTGCAATGTCTTTTGGTAGCTTCTCATAAATTAACTGCGTCATATTGTGTTTAGAAAAAAAATCAACCTTATAGTTTTAGTACACAACAAATAAAATATTTAGATGAATAGGAATGGTACATGGTTTCAGTAAAATAAAAAGTGACAATTCATCTCCCTAAAAAATCCACAATCAAACCAAATGAAAACCCCAAATGGACGATTGCAAGCCATATCATGCCAATGATAAGAAAAAAAATAAAAAATAAAAAATGTAACTTGCAAATGCACGATCGCACCAGCTTTGGAGAGCTCTAATCGTGTTTGAGATGGAATAGACATGAAATTAAAATTAAGAAAAACAAATAAGTCATTGCTCATAAAGAATGACCTTCAAGATAAACTTATAAGCAACCACCTTCAAGAATGACCAATATTTCCTGACAGACCAATAATAGCTCCCTTGAATAGCTGACATTGTATGTTGACTTGCTAACCATGCCAATCAATTAGTCTAACATAAGTTTTATGCAATGAATATTTAATGGATCTCTAAGAGTTTTAGCAGCAAAACTAAAAATTAGTTACCTTACTCAATGGTATGGTTATATGGCAAAATTTTGGTCTTCCAAAGGGGTTTATCCTTTAGCTTCTCCAAAAGGCTTAAGTTGTCCTATAAAAAATTAAGAAGTGAAATTGAAGAATTAATACTTCGTTAAAATGGTCTAATAATATTGCACAAATTAAACATTTCTTATCCTAGACTCTTAATCAAAGAGTCACTCCAAAAAATAGTGTATCAAATTAGAGTTGTCACTCAAAATTAATAATTTACAACTTTTTTTTATAGCAACTTAAGTAAGACTTGATTGGGTAATTTGATCCATTTTTATGTCAGGAATCTTTTTTACCACTATTACCGATTATGCAAGAAAAAAATAGAGGGTAGTGAGAAAAAGGAAAATTTAGAAGAGCATTATGCTAAATGAATTTAGAAATTAATTAAGTTATCAACATTAGTGCCTAAAAATCAAATTTGATTACTCCATTGCCTATTAGAAGAGTGATGTTTATTCTAGTTTAGACAACAACATGATGATTAATGTATTCTTCTAATGACATTGTAGTATCTTCCATGTGAAACATTTTCTGTTATTTAAAATGAAAGTGATAGAGGTGATAAAATAAAGAAGTGATATGGGTTTTGGTTAAGAAAATGGAAACATTTTGAGTCAAACTGCATACCTCTTCTTTGAGTGCAAAAAACAAAGTTTAGCATCAGATAATGACTTTTTTCAAATGAGTATTTGCCATGCTTCAGAGTATAGTTGGGGTTTGGAGTTCAGAGTGTTACCATGACATGCCTAATGTAAGAAATATCATTGCAAGGATTTAATTTCTGACAAAGGGTTCTAACTCCTAGTTACTGATAAACTCACACATACTCTCATAATACTACACTCAAGTAAATTTAAAATGTACAGATTGCATGTTATACATAACAAACTAATTAAAAACATTACCTAGGAGAAGGTTTCAAAGCTTCTTACATGCTTTGCTTTTTAACTTGAAATCTCTAATCATTATTTTTTTAACTAAACTATCATAAAGGCCTCAAATTTTCAAAAATATTAAAGAGAAAAGAAGAGTGAAAAATAATGAAAGGCCTCACTAGAAAATCTAGAAGGACCACCCAATAATACCAATAGGTTGCTAGAGAAACAAAGAATATAAAAGAAGTTAAGAGCAATTAGGAGCCTCAAACATGAAGAACAAAAAGACATGCACTGAATGAAGGAAAAAGAAGAAGCTCAACCACAAATGTTAATAAGAGACCACCTAAGATCGTCTTGGAAACAGGTATAAAAAGAAAGGAACTTGACCCCAACCATGACCTGCCAGTAGAACCAAAGTTATTAAAAGAAGCTTGACCCTAACCGCGACCTGTCGATGGAACCAACCCTGTTAGTTCTTAACCCAAGAACAAGGGAAAAGCCCTCACAATAGAGAAACTCTCAAATTTTATTAATCTTCAAAATATCCCTAACAAAGTGTTTAAGGAGTTTATTAATAACTCCTACTAATAACCCTAAATTAGGCCCAAGACCCAATAACTAATCTAATAATTAAAAGACTTCAAAATAACAATAAAAAAATAACAATCCATTACAAGTCCAAAAATAGGCCAAACATGTTGGACTTAATTATTATCTAATAAGGCAATATTAATAGTACACCAAAATTGATCAACTCAACCCCTGGGTGTTTCTTGTCTTGTAAATTGGCTTCACAAAGTGATTATTCAAGTTGACCTCAAAGCATTTTCATCAATTTGTAAAAGAGCGACCCAATTAGGTGCAACCTTTAATTCACATTAGTCTTCTTTCTCTTTGATCTTTATAATCAAGCCTTGCAAAGCTTGCTTCATCCTCTTAGTCTTGGACCTTGTCATAGGACCTTGTCATAGGACCTTCAATCCCATGTAAAGGATCATTAGACAGGCTGGTTGCACCTCTATCAAATGGTTTCCACCAAAAATATTTCAATCGGAGAAGTAGATCGATGATTTAGATCTTGCACATATATAGTAAGTTGAAGAGTTTTCTATCCATTCTAGTTGTAGTAGGATAATAGACATTCAGTGCATCTTTCTGTCAATGTTTCTATTAATTTTTCTTGAATAAAATTGATACCCAATCAGCTAAGTAATAAATGTACATTATTTAAGGTTAGCTAGAATCAATGTCATGAAATAAGACATTATTTCATTTAGAAGAAAATAAGAGAAGAAATGTGTTCAGAAAATAAAAAACAGCATCATATTGTATTCAAAAAATAAAAATTGCATCATATTGTGGCCAAAACTGGATCAAGTAGCAACGCATGACGACTTGCAATGTCTTTTGGTAGCTTTTTGCAAATTAATTGCATCATATTGTGTTTAGAAAAAAAATCAACCTTATAGTTGACAACAGACAAAATAATTAGATGAATAAAAATGGTACATGATTTTTGTAAAAAAGAAAAAAGGAATGGTATATACTAATGTGTTCACTTTAAATATATAGGGATCAAAAAGTGACAATTCATCTCTCTAAAATATCCACAACCAAACCAAATGAAAATAATATGAAATTATATTAATGGTTTTGTAATGCAAGATTCAAATTTAGTATCAAATAGAATATATGATGCATGAATTTTAGGCTTTGAACCTTGGATTGTTTGTTGTCTATCATGTTGTCGAAAACAATTTATGGAGAGAGTGGAACCTGAAAACAATTTGTAGCAGCACAATAATCATGAGTTTAGGCTTATTTGGTAACAAAAGTCAAAAGTCAAGAATGTATGAAAAGTATCACGTACATAGATAGAAAGCCAAAAGCAAAAAGTCAGAAAAGCAACTATAAGTTAAATTGGGCCATATATCTCGGGATTAAAGAAAGTCTAAAAAAATCATTGGGAAAACATACAAATATGCTAATTTGGCTAGTCCTATTGATATAATGACCCTAACTGAACCTATAGATTAGCTCAAGAATTACATTTCCATGACTATTGCTAAGTGATACCAAGTTCACAAATAATAATTCAATAAGACAATTACACTTTTTCTTGTGTATGAAAAGTTGATAACATGTTTATTCATGTACTTGTATATGAAAAGATTGAAAGAGAAAAAGCATCTATGACAATAGTATGCAATTACACTTTTTCTTGCTTTTGTGATTAGAATATTAAAAAAGGGAAACAATTTAACAAAAGGGAAAATGAAATAGTTTATCCGTGATTGTTGCTTATAAAATTGTACAAGAACAGGTAATGAACAAAATAATTAGTATCATTTGTACACGATATGTCGCTTAAGTAATTAATTATTATATTGACAGAAAGAGACAATCATATGATTGGTACCAAAGGTAAGGTTCTTATTGCATATTCGAATCTTTCCATATAAACTCAATTACCCCAACTTAATAGGGATAAAAGAAAACCATTTTAAGAAAATAAAAAAAATACATACTCGTCCACACTTGATTACTAAAGGGTACTCCATTCCAAGAAATGTTTCAATCAATGAGAATTGATCGAGACAAAGATGAATGTTGTTTATATTAACGAATGGACAAACTTCTTATATCTACTATAGAGTAACAACTAATTAAATATGACATGATTGAAACCACTAACAATGACTACAAAACATGATCCAGAATGAAGATGAAAATAGACCAAATTACACTTAAAAAATCATGAATGAAAAAATCCAACTACCACTAACAAGAAAAGGGAAGATACAAATTTTCAACAACTTAAGTATACTAAACTGTTAATGATTAGTGAAACAATTAAGAAATTGTTGATTCTCTGCATAATGTAAAGGTGTACTATCCTACTTAGTGGACAGGATAGAAAACAATACCATATGCAACCACACATCTTGGGCCTACAAAGAGTGGGAGTCAATACATATGGACCCAACACATAAAGATTCTACGATGAAATAGACAAATTGACATAGAATATCAATAAACAATGAAAAAGAATACAAATTTTCCCAAACTTTGTAAGGCACATTTCCTTCAAAACCAATTGTAAATAAGTATTTTCATGGTATAAGTTTAAAATACTCCGAAAGACAACCCCATGACCGGGAAATTGAACACAGAGTGATGTAGACTTCAGAAATTGACTTTTTCCTCATTTCCTTTATATTTTGCATTCTTTTAAATGGCTCACATTAGTTTACATGATGAGGACAACAAACAATTAGACTAAAAAAATTCAAGGGTGTAAACAAGCAAATCACATCAAAGCATAATCAAAAACAACTTAAGGGAAGATAAATCAGAATCAATAATCGACAGTACCCATCTCACGATCAGGAAAAACTGAAAAAACCGAATTAACTAATCACTTAAGGATCAGTCAAAGTAGAATATGATTAACTAGAAAAAGAAAATGAATAAAAAACATTTTTTTTCCAATCAAAATGAGTTGAAAAGAGAAATAAAAAGGTGGCTTTGAATCCTAGATTTTGACCAACTCCCAAAACTTTTAACACGAGATTGAATAATAATACTAATTACTAAGCGAAGGTAACACGAAACATTCACAAGTCAAAATGGCACCGACCCTTTTGAATGTCTTAAATCAAAAAGCAAACAAACAAATTGGAAGAAAAATAAAACAAATAGAGGAAAGACAGGAAAGAAGAAGAAGAAACATACTTTACCTAAAAAATGAGCTCCAACCACGGGAAGAAAGAAATGAGATGCGGATTCTCATTTTTGTCTAAATATCTTGAAAGGAGAAAGTGAAGCACCAGTCAGAAGAGGAATACTAGAGAAATCTGAGAATGAAAAGAAGGGTCGAGAGAAGGGCTGAGATTTTTTAGGTTTTTTCAAAATGATGTCATTTTGTAACTTTTTTTTATGCGAAAACTCAGGTTTTAAAAACCGGCTAGGTCTCTGAGTTTGCACAAAATCGGTCGAGTTATACCGGGCCAAATGCATGCCTGGTCCAATAACCAAACCGACCCGGTTATGCCATCGGATCCTGGTTGAACCGAATCTTTAAACTATGCTTCAAAGACTTCTTACTCCTGAGGACCAAGCCTGACCTTTTGACCATAAATTGCGCCTCTTTGTAATTGTAGGGAGGAACCTTGACTAAAGCTTTTTGTCCTACCAAGACTTCCAACAGCTGGTACCTCGCCTGACCTTCCGGCAATAAACCACACCTCTTTGTAATTATAGGGAGGAACCTTGACTTAAAGTTGTTCTCCCCTACCAAGGCTTCTTACTCCAAAGACCCTGACTAACCTTTCAGCCATAAATAGCATTTCTTTGTATTTTGTAGATCTTTTTGTGTTTTAATCGATAATATACACTACAAGAAAATAGAAATTTAACAGGGATATCATAACGAGGGTTTATAAAATCGTTAGGAGTGAATGAAGTTAACAAGGCCTAATGTAACCTCGGTTAGTTACATGCAGTTATTATTAAAATCATAGGTAATTTCCAACGGTTTTAGATTAACCCCTGCCAATGTTAATTTTTTTAATTTTTAATTAATGTTTCATTTTTAACCCCTTTTTTTCACATTGTTTTTCTTGAACATCCTTCCCTATTCCCTTTGTCTATCTTTCTCAACCCTAACGCCTCCACTCTAGAGCAGTACTTCAAAGGAGGCGATGGCGATGACGCTACAGAGGGCATGGAGGAGGAGGGAGAGGTCGAGGGAGAGGGTGATGCGATCATCATTCTGGCTGGAGATACGGTAATAGTGGAGGAGCACTCCTTGTGGAACTGCGAGAGGGACTGGACGCTGTCATCATTGAGGAAGTTATAGAGGACCATGGCATGGTCGCGCGTGAGGAAGACGTGTGTTATGGATGTTTATGAAACAAAGTAAATCCTAGGAAGCTATGCAATGATTCGAAGATTAGAGTGAAATTGTCCAGGAATTCCTATGGAAAGAAAGGAATCCGAGCTGAATATTATTGATTATAGAATCAATTACAATAAGGAGGATTCAAGAATGTAGTTTTTTACACAATAGGTGCGTAACTTGAATACCAAATTACCATTTATAGCAAGTAACTAATTAACTAACAACCAATTCAAGAACTCAGTTACAACTACCAAGGCTATATTAGTAATAACATAAGTAACTACGTTTCCCTAACATAGCCCTCCCCTTAAAAAATTCTTCTCCTCAAGAATCGAATTGTGGAAACCTCCTCTTCAAGTCATAATAGAACTCCCAAGTTGCATCCTCTTTAAGTTGATGTTTCCATTGAACCAAGACTTTTGTGACAGCTTGTCCCCTTCTTTTGAATGTCATTCGATCCAGTATTGCTGCTGGTTCTTTAGGCCCTACAGCTTCAGGAATAAAATCAGGCAGTGTTGGAGAATGAATGAATTGACTAATATGCTTCTTAAGTTGTGAAACATGAAAGACATTGTGAATTTTTGCATGATAAGGCAGCTTCAATTCATAGGCAACAACTCCAATTCTACTAATCACTGGATATGACCCAAAGTATTTAGGAGCTAGCTTCTCATTAGCTCTCGCAACAATGGAAACTTGCCTACAGGCATGCAATTTGACATAAACCAAGTCTCCAACAGAAAATTATCTTTCAGACCTGTGCTTATCAGCCACATGTTTCATCCTATTCTATTCTCTTTGGAGATGAAATTTTAAAACCTTCAACATCTCCTTTCTTTTTGCCAAACTTCGATCCACCAATTGTACCTTATTCACCAGGCAAATAGGGTAGATGAATAGGAGGGGACTGACCATATACTACCTCATATGGTGTAGTTTGAATAGTTGAGTGGAAAGTGGTATTGTACCACCACTCTGCCAAAGGTAACCACTTAGGTCATTGTTGAGGAGAATCAACACACATACACCTCAAATAAGTTTCTAAACACCAATTGACTACCTCATTTTGTCTATCTGTCTGAGGGTGATAGGCACTAGATAGTTGAAATTGCACACCCTGGAATGCCATTAATTCCTGCCAGAATTTGCTGAGGAAGATTGAATCCCTGTCACTTGTTATAGAAGATGGAAAACCATGTAGCTTGAAAACATGATCCATAAAAGCTTGAGCTACTGTGTTGGCAGTATATGGATGTGATAAAGGTATATAATGTGCAACTTTACTCAAACGATCCACCACCACAAAGATAGCTTGTTTGCCATTCAAAAGGGGTAGACCCTTTATAAAGTCCATTGATATGTGCTACCACACATGATTCGGCACAGGCAATTGTTGCAGGAACCCTGGATAAGCAACATGATCTTACTTACACACTGCTGCACAAATTGTTTGACATCCGAGGTCAAACCCTTCCAATATAGAACAACCTTGATTCTTTTACAAGTTGTAGTTCTACCTGAGTGACCTCCTGGTGTAGAATTATGAAAGCAATATAGTAATTCTTGTCTAAGTTGGAGATCTTTACCTACCACCAATTTACCCTTCCTCCTCAACTGATCATTAAGCCAAGTGTAATGCTTATGAGAGCTGCTATTTTCTTTCAATGTTGCAATAATAGTTGCCAATGAAGCATCAGAAGTCCAAGTGCTTTGAATCTTGTCCAACACATCTGTTTGAATTGTTTGGACCCTTAGTGCTTTGCATTCAATATCCTTCAACCTTGACAAGGAATCAACTGCAATATTCTCCTTGCCTTGCTTATACTCAATGGAGAATTCAAACTCCATGAGTTTGACAAACCATTTCTGCTGAAATGCAGTAGTCAATATGTGTTCTAGCATACATTTGAGGATCTTGTGGTCAGTTCTAATAACAAATGGCCTACTTAAGAGATAGTGTTGCCACTTCTGGACAACAAACACTACTGCAAGTAGCTCTTTTTCGTAAATGGAGAGGGCTTGCTGCTACTGATGCAACATCCTACTGACAAAGGCAATAGGATGATGTTGTTGCATTAACACAACACCTATGCCTTGACCAGAAGCATTAACTTCAATGACAAAAATCTATGTGAAATTAGGCATAGACAAGACAGATGCAGAGGTGAAGGACTCTTGGAGTTGTTGAAAGGCTATTTTGGCTGCAGGAGTCCACTGAAACTTGTCCTTTTTTAGCATTTCAGTCAATGGTCTGGCCATAGTACCATAATTCCTTACAAATCTTCTATAGTAACCTGCCAAGCCCAAAAACCCTATAAGTTGCTTAAGAGTAGCAGACATAGGCCAATTTTGGACTGCCACTATTTTGGCAGGGTCTGTTGAAACCCCTTCAATAGATATAACATGCCCTAAGTACTCCACCTGAGGCACACCAAAGTAACATTTGGATTGTTTGGCTAACAACTGGTTTGATCTCATTACTGCAAAAACCTTATGTAAGTGTTGTAAGTGCTCATCCAAGGATTGACTATAGATGAGGATGTCATAAAAAAAACTAGCAAAAACTTCCTCATGAATTCTTGGAAAACAGTGTTCATCAGGTTTTGAAATGTAGCAGGGGCATTGGTGAGGCCAAATGGCATGACCAAGTATTCAAAATGACCATTGTGAGTTCTGAATGTTGTCTTGTAAATATCAGCAATATGCATTTTAACTTGATGGTACCCTGCCCTAAGATCAATCTTGTAAAAGATAGTAAAGCCGTGCAACTCATCCATGAGATCTTCTACCAAAGGAATTGGAAACCGATCCTTGATGATATTCTTGTTCAAGTCCCTGTAGTCAACACACAACCTCCCAGTGCCATCTTTTTTCCCAACCAACACTACTGGACTAGCATAAGGGCTGTTGCTAATTTGAATGATTATTGAGTCCAACATCTCATGGATTATCTTATCAATGATATCCTTTTGTTGCTTGGCATACCTATAAGATCTTTTGTTGATTGGTTCAGCAGATTGCAAGAGAGGGATTCTATGATCATGCTCTCCTCTACTTAGTGGTAGTTGTGTAGGTGTCACAAACACATCTTCATATTGGCATAAAATCTATTCAATAACAGTGGGAATGTCCACCTTAGTGGCATGAGTTGTTAATGCCTAAAATACTCCACCTTCCATCCCTACTTGGATCATAGACAAGTGCACACTATTGTTCACTATTTTATCAAGAGTTGGGCTCTTGACTGATTTACAACTGCTTGGATTAGAACCTCTTAATACATGTCTTCTGTCCTGAACCATAAATTCCATACTCAGCTTGGTGAAATTCCAAGTGATATCTCCTAATGTGATCAGCCATTCAATACCCAGCACTATATCACAACATCCTAGGGGAATCAGCATGACATCTGAAGTGAAAGTGGTATGCTGAATTACCCAAGTAAAATTTTGGCCAACTGAAGATATTAGCACTTTTTTGCCATCTGCCACTGTGACTACTAGAGGTTTAAGATCTTCAATCTTGCACCCAATTCTTGCAACTACATGGACATCCAAGAAGTAATGGGTGCTGCCACTATCAATAAGTATGTGTAAAGGCTTTTTGTTGTATCTCCCTTTGACATGCATGGTTCTAAAATTTGGAACCCTTGTCAAGGCATTGACAGAGATTTGTGCCTCCTCAAACTGTGTTGCAGCCCCCCTATATGGTTTTCTATCTCAACAGTGTCCTCCTCTATGTCATCAACCTCCATGAGGTGAATTTGTAGTTTCTTGTGTGTCAAGCTATGCTCCATAGAAAATGGCTCATCATAGAAATAATACAACCCTTTGGCCCTTCTTTCACTCATGAATGCTGGTGTCAAATTCTTGGTGAATCTTGGTTTGGTTTTCATGGACTTTGGTTCAGTTATTGTCGGTGGTTTAGGTTCCAACAAGGATTTGATTGGGACTGCAGGTTTATTCTTGCTAGGCAGTGTGGCTGCAGTACCTTGCAGAGCCGCAGATTCATACAATTTGGCTAGGTTATATGCTTTCATCATTGGCTGGGTTGAAACATACGAACCATCATTTGCACCTCAATTTTCAACCCTCCCAAGAAACAACTTAAGGAGTAGTTTGCTGGTAAATCCAATCGTGTCATGATGGCATCAAATTGCTCATGGTACTCACTAATGGTACCCTTCTGTCTCAAATTCATTAGCTCAGCCATAGGATCATCACAAGCATCCCCAAATCTTTCAGTCAAGATTTGAACATATTCTTCCCAACTAGGGAGGTGTTGAGACTAGAGAATTTTCCTAGATGCATGATGCCATTTAAGGGCTTTTCCTTCAAAATGCACGATGGCTAACTTGGTTTTAACTTCTGGAGGGGTTTCATCCATCAAGAAGTAAGTTTCGCATTGGTATAGCCATTCTTTCACATTATCCCCATTAAATCTAGGAAACTCAATTCTTGATAACCTAGTATAGCCAGCATAATGTGTAAATCGGTCACCTGAGGCCCCATTGCCATCGTGACGCCCTTGTATTGCCCGATTCTTCTGAGAAGAGCTGACATCCTCTTTGTCTTTGGCGACTAGCCTTTCGTCCAATGCCATCTTGAGTGATTCACTCAATGTATACTATAGGGAGCTTGCTAATTCTGCCAATTTTAGTTCCATTTTCTCAACAATATGATTTTCCAATCTTTCTTCCATCTCTCTCAGAGATGCTTGAGTGCACGTGGCTTCAGCCATTTCCCCAAGAAAAAAAAAGCTCTAGATACCAATTGTTATGGATGTTTAGGAAACAGAGTAAATCCTAGGAATCTATGCAATGATTTGAAGAATTAGAGTGAAATTGTCCAGGAATTCCTAGGGAAAGAAAGGAATACGAGCTGAATATTATTGATTATAGAATCAATTACAATGAGGAGGATTCAAGAATGTAGTTTTTTACGCAATAGATGCGTAACTTGAATAGCAAATTACCATTTATAGCAAGTGACTAATTAACCAACAACCAATTCAAGAATTCAGTTACAACTACCAAGGCTATATTAGTAATAACATAAGTAATTGCATTTCCCTAACAACATGGCGCATTTTTCTTGTTTGATTCAAATGGCATCTTTAGTGCACCTTTGCACTCCCTACTATTGGTTTCTACATTGGAAGTTGTTTGTGTGACCACGAGTGAGCTCTGAAGCATCCAATGACCGAGATAGCATTGCATGGTATGAAGCTAATCTTACATTTTTATTTTTATTTTTACTAAACCCTTATAAATGCCCGACTTTGTTTTCTTCTCCTATTTTGTAGCAACATATGGTGAAGAAGTAAATGCTAAGGAATTGTAGGTTTTCTAGCTTACTCGAATCCAATATGTTCTCATCATTTCAAATTGAGAATCTGAAATCTTTTTGGATTTCATGATTAGGGTGATGGAAACCTCATGCCTCCCTCTCTTCCCATGTATGCCTTTAGCACCACCACAACTTACACTGGATTTTGGTGCACTGTTGATGAAAGCAACATTGGAGAAATTCAAGGCATTGTTTCAAATTTTAATTATGAATTTTTCTAGATAACCTTGTTTTTACTTGATTGATCTGGGTTCTTCATCTCTTATTAATGCTTGTAGTTTCACTTAGTATTCTTTGGGTACTTCCATACTCATATAAATGTTAAAAGCAAAGACTGAAGGTTATCTTCTTAATTTATATACTCATTGTAAGTTTGATATTATTTTGCTTGATAATCTTACTACTAAACGATTGTTATTCTTTGGTTTAGGGTGACAAATACATTAGTGAGGAGATCATTCCTTGCAAGTACCTTGCCTATCAACCAAAACATAGCCGACAAAAGAAGAGTAAAAGTTATAAGCTAAGAAGCATGGACGCGGCACTTCAGCGGCATGTCCTGCATCGGACTCGCACTGGACATGAATGCGAACACGACTCCGGTGCGACGCGGTGTCAAGTGCTTCCGACGTCATCGGACACGGTTGGACAGTCGGACACGTGCGATTGGACGCAACCCAACAAGTGGACGCGAACACCTTAGCTATTTTTATTATTTATTAAAAAAATTAAAAAAAATGCTTACCAAATACGAACCGTTCTCATTCTCATGCACCTTCTTCTTTGTCTTCTCCTTGTTGTTTCCCGCAAGCGAACCAAACGCCTCCCTTGCTATACATCGTCGCCTCCGTTTCTCCGTGTAGGTAGGCCCTTGTTTCTCTTTTCTAATTTGCTCAGCTGCTCCATGTTTCTCTTTTTTTCTTCTGTGGAGAATGGAGATACAAAAGTGTTATTGCTTTTTGTTTGTTTTTCGTATGCGCTGCCCTTTCTAGTTTATTCTGGTATAATTCTTTTTGTTTATTTTTCACTTAGAAATTGTTTACATTGATTTTTATTTTTTTTAAATTGTTGTAGAGATGAGTGCTTCTAGTCCTAGTCAAGCTAACGAACAACATGATGATACCAAACATTTATGGACCTATGTTAGAAAGATAAAAGGTGTAGATTGTGGTGGAAATTATGAGATAAAATGCAATATTTGTGATGTTACCTTTAATGGGTCTTACACTAGAGTGAGGGCACACTTGTTGAAGATTACTGGAAAGAGAGTTAGAGGTTGTCAAAAGATAACAAATACCAAACTTATAGATTTGAAGAAGATAGACAATGAGGCTACATTGAGGGTGAAGTCAAAAACAAAACCTGTGTCATTGCCTCCGGTTTCTACTCAACACCAAATGGGTACATACATTCTTGGTGTTGATCCAAAAAAGAGAAAGACATCAACTGTAGAAAGTGCCTTTAATTTGCAAGCTAGAGAGACACTTGATCATGAAATTGCTAGGATGTTTTACTCTTCGGGGCTGCCTTTTCATTTAGCAAGAAATCCTCATTATAGAAAGGCGTTTACCTATGCTGCCAACAATTATATCAATGGTTACCAACCTCCAGGTTATAATAAATTAAGGACAACATTACTTCAAAATGAGAGGAGACATGTGGAGAACTTGTTACAACCAATTAAAAATGCATGGAGCCAGAAGGGTGTGAGCATTGTTAGTGATGGATGGAGTGACCCACAAAGAAGATCTCTTATTAATTTCATGGCTGTTACAGGGAGTGAACCTATGTTTTTAAAGGCCATCGATTGTTCAAATGAGATAAAAGACAAAGATTTCATTGCCAAACATATGAGGGAGGTAATTATGGAAGTTGGGCCCTCAAATATTGTGCAAATAGTGACAGATAATGCAGTCGTTTGTAAAGCATCAGGTTTAATAATTGAGGCTCAATTTCCTTCTATCTATTGGACTCCATGTGTTGTCCATACATTAAATCTTTCTTTGAAGAACATATGTGCAGCCAAGAATACAAAAAAAACAATGTTGTTTATCAAGAATGTTCTTGGATCACCCAAATTGAGGAGGATGCAATGTTTGTGAAAAACTTTGTCATGAGTCACTCTATGAGACTATCAATTTTTAATTCATTCAATTCATTGAAATTGCTATCCATTGCTCCAACAAGATTTGCCTTCACTATTGTAATGCTCAAGAGATTCAAGCAATTGAAGAAAGAACTCCAAGAGATGGTCATTAATGACCAATGGTCTTCTTACAAGGCAGATAATGTTGCAAAGGCTAAATTTGTGAAAGATACTTTGTTGGATGATAATTGGTGGGATAAGGTTGATTATATTCTTTCTTTCACTAGTCCTATCTATGATGTTCTTAGAAGAACTGATACGAAAGCTTAATCTCTCCATCTAGTATATGAGATGTGGAATTCAATGATTGAAAAGGTGAAGAATGCCATATATCAATATGAGGGAAAGGAGGAGAGTGAAGGATCAACCTTTTATGAGATAGTGCACTCCATATTAATTGACCGTTGGACTAAGAGTGACACTCCTCTCCATTGTTTAGCTCATTCCTTAAATCCAAGGTAATTAACTCTATACTTTTTTACTTACATTTTTTTAGAATTACATAAATTTTAATCATGTATATATTTCTTTTTAATTGTAGATATTACAGTCATGAATGGCTAAGTGAAGATTTTAATCGAGTTCCTCCACATCAAGACATGGAACTCACTCATGAAAGAGTAAAATGCTTCAAGAGGTTCTTTCTTGATGTGGATGTAAGGAGGAAAGTGAATATTGAGTTTGCCAACTTCTCGGATGGAAGAGAAGGTTTTGATGATCTTGACTCTTTAAGTGATAGAGGTCAAATGGATCCAAAAGCTTGGTGGCTAATTCATGGCGTTAATGCTCCAATACTTCAAAAGGTTGCCCTTAAGCTACTTGCGCAACCTTGTTCATCTTCATGTTGTGAAAGGAATTGGAGTACGTATTTATTTATCCATTCTTTAAAGAGAAACAAGATGGCACCACATAGAGCTGAAGATTTAGTATTTGTTCATAGCAACCTAGGACTTCTCTCAAGGAATACTCCACAATATCATCAAGAGGAAACTAAAATGTGGGATGTAGCTGGAGATGATTTTGGATCACTTGATGATTATGGTATTCTTGAAATTGCTAGTTTGTCTTTAGATGAACCAGAGTTAGAGGGTGTCTTTTTCAATGATGATGATCACCTACGGGGTGAAAGGCCTTAGATTGTGGAATTCTTGAAGACTTGAAGTTACTAATTCATCATCTTGCTTTATAATTTTTTTTGTAAAGAAATAAAGCGTACAAATTGTATAATGAGGTCTCTTAGTATTTTTTGTGAGACTCATTAGCGTAGGAAAAGTTCTTTTGAGATGATGATGAATATATAAATCTAGATTTTTAATTTAGATCTTTTATGCATATCGCTCATATTTAATTTTATATAATTATTTTATTTAATTATATATATATATATATATATATATATATATATATATATATATAGTCGTGTCTATGTCCTATATTTTGGACATTACAAGTGTTCACGTGTCCGTGTCGTGCTCGATGTCTGTGTCAGTGTCGGTGCTTCATAGGTTATAAGAGGTAGAGAAATGTTTTTGGTCTCCCCTTATTGAATGTGTTTAAAAATTGATACCTAAATCAAGTATCCCTGAACCCTGGCTTCATTTTTAATATATTGAATGTCACAAAGTTTCATTAGTTATTTTCCTTGTGCATGCTATTCATGAAATCTTATCATGCTCTGTAAATACTTGATTTCGTTATTATTGTAGTCTTGCAGGTGATTTTCCTTTTTTGCTAATAGTAATCTTATCTCAACTCTATTATGATCATGCTTCATTTTAACTTAAACCAAATTGTACTGAGTTTGTGCTGGAGAAAAGGGATGACATCACACTTTTCAATTTCTTATGCAGTTGCTATATTTTTAGCTGCTTCATAGTGAATACTGTGTACATTTTGCTCTGTTGTAAAAATTATTAGACCACCTAAACCGGGGTACCTTAAAGATCTGCAATTGCATAAGGCCATAAAGCATTGTGAAGAAGCATTGACTGATAGCAACTAATCCAAGAATTGCATATCTTAGTGAAAATATAGAGGTAGTAACCGTTACTTTCAAATTTAGGCCATAATTTCTGAATTATCTTTGGGAACCTAAGAGGATGTTTGATTTGACTATTTTCTGTTTTCATTTTCACTGAAAATAGAAAATGGTGATGAAAATATGTTTGGTTGGATTTTTGAAAACATTTTTAGTGAAAATGAAAACAGGAAACAACCAGAAAATGAAAACAATAAAATTTCGTTTTCAGTGTTTTCAGTTGAAAACAGGAACCTTATTTTGGGTAAAATGAAAATGTCATGGCAAAGAATGTAATTTTAAGCAAATCTAAAAATACAAAAAAGACAAGAAGTCAATATATCATAAATTTTTCAGTGTTTTTATTCTCTGGAAACATAAAACAAGAAGTCAAACCAAACATGTTTTTAGAATTCTAATCTTTTGAAAATGAAAACAATTTTCAGAAAATGAAAATAGAAAATGAAAACAGAAAATGAAAATGCAAACCAAACACCCCCTAAATGTCTCAATTGACAGAATTCTTAATTGATTTATCATAGGTTTGAACCAAATATGCTAGCATTTTCAGGTTATTTTGGTGCGGGAGAAAAAAACATATGTGAGCTTGGTGAAATTAGAAAAAAAAGGTGGACAACATTACTTGTAAGACTACAATCTATTGACTTCTAATGAATACTGGATTTGAAATTGCATAAGTGCACTTGCAATTTTTAATTGATATACTTTAGAAATTGAAAATATAAGTGATGAGTCATGCATTCATGCAGAATTGACATCGTTGGATGAAGATAGGAACATTCAAATTTTAATTACATATTTTAAGACTAATTTGTCGAGGAAAAACATAAACAATCCAATCTTCATCAACCTATGTTTTAGTTAACTAACTGTGAACTTATTATAAATCCCTAATTGCAGGGAATTTTAATCCCTTATTCATATATTCTTTTTGATGTAAAAAAGGTGTCAAGTTTTTCCGTTTTCAATTGTGTAGAGTAAATTTCTTTCAAGAGAGTGGTGGATCTTCTAATTCTAGATAGCCATATTAAACTCACAAAACTATTTTATTTTTATTAACACCTAAAAGTTAGTCGTTGGAGCAACAACTACTGATTGGCTATGGTTGGCATAAAGAAGCTGATTAAGGCGATTGACGTGGCTAAATTAAGGTAAAAAGGTAAAATGACTGGGATGAACACTTGGAGTGATGCGTAGACTGATTTAGTGGGTGTGTAAGACAGTTTGACGGATAATGGAGCTGTTGAAGGGATGATAATCATGATCTCCTAGATTTTAGGAATTTTTAAGAATGCTTCAGCTAATGTAACTGCTAGTCGATCATTATAAATATGACCCGTTACATTGTAACAAACACTCATACATCAATACACAAAAAACCCAGTCATTTTTTCTGCCAATTACTTACGTTATCTCACTTATTTGCCTTATTTTTCTTATTCATTTAAAGTTCTTTATTGCTTTTAGCTGTTTATTGCTTCCCTTTATCGCAATTTCACATAGGAATAGCCTAATATAGAAACTCCAGTTCATTGATTGCTAGAAAGCTCTTTGGAGAGGACTAGGAATCTAACCAAGGAATAAAGTCTCTTCCTTGGGTCAATCGCCTAAAGGGAATCAACGCTTGCTACTAGTTGTTATCAAGGCTAAGGGAATTTAGCACCAACATAAAGTTGGCACGCCCAAGGGAACCCCAACTACATCACTAAGGTTTCTAACTCTTCCAGAAGATCATCCTTGGCATATGCAATTACGAATAGGGAAACAAAAGATGGAACCACTAGCTAGGCGATATTCCAACCACTGTGTTGTTCAAATAGGCGCTGGAGCTACATTGATAACTCCCACATTTGCAGTCAGTAATAACCTTATGGTATCCACGATAGCTACTACCAGTTAGTCGAATTTTATCCTGGAAGATTGTGCAGATAGTGATGGCAACACCCGCTGATAAACGTCAAATTTACCGTATTTTCATATGCAATTTGAGACATTTACTTGATACTTTAGGCTTTATTTTGAATCAAATTCGTTATGTTTTCAGTTTTTAGTATATTTTAGATAGGAATTACGATTTTAAAAATTTTGAATTTTTACAGAGAAATAGGACAATTTTACAAGGTAGCCTTGCTCAAGCGAGGTATAGGTTGCTCAAGCTAGCTCAAACAGAGAAGAAGATGAAATTTTACAAGAGATATCTCGCTTAAGCGAGGAGCATGCCAAATAATGCGTCCAGAAACTAAGTTAATTCAAAATAGAGATAATTATGGAGATATAGCTTGAAGATAAATGCAGAAAATCACTTGAAAGATGATAACAATAATTAAAACAGATTATATCAACTGAAAAGATAATTTTCTTGTATATATTATATTATTTTATAAATTAAGGAGATTATTTGTCTCTATTAAATACATTTATGATTCTATAAATAATGATTCTATAAATAGAGAGGTATGGGCAGCCACAAAGACAACCTCTACACAACACCCTTCATTGAAAAATCCCTTTCTCTTCTCATTTATTGTATTTCATGAGTGACTAGTTTCTTTCTTAGTTAGGAGAGAAAAAGATTGAATCTTGTTTGATGTAATTTTCTTACATTAATATATTGTTTGAGTTCATTATTCGCCTTCTATACTTAATGCTTTGTGAGCCTCTGCACCTCATAGATGATTCCAGGAATTCACGTGCACTTTGATGAATCTCGTTGAAACTCTAACTGAATGAGATACTTAATTTGAGTTATCTCTAGGGATAAAATAATCTTGATTAAGCGTCACTAGTTCCCAACCAATAATGCTTGCTTGTGTTGGATTGCCAAAGGATTGGGAATCCATGCAAGTGATTTAGGGTCTATCACCTAAGGATTAGGTATAAAGTACATTAGAGAATTGGGGATGAATGATATATCAACGTAGAAAGGAGAAGAATTGTGGTAAATAGAGGGATTTCGAGTACAATCTTAGCATCTCAATGTTATTGTTTCCGTCTATAATTATTATCGTGTCAACAAGTAACTTCTTACCTTTTCTTTTAATTTTTGTTATTAAATTTTTAGCACATTAATCTCTATAAAAATATATTTTTTATTTTCTGTTTTGATTAGTTTTAGGTAGTTTAAAATACAAAAACACAAAAATATCGTTATCCGAAAGGTTTTAATTTGAAAATTCATCCTTTACCCTTGGGAAACAACTTAAGCTTCAGTTTAGTACTACAATATTCGGTTACACTTGACCGACATAAATTCTAACGTAATTAAAAACGTTAACAAGTTTTTGACACTGGGGAATAATTGTTTGAAATTCAAATTAAAATCTTTTATATTTCATTTTATATTATCTTTTAGAGAATTATATTTGTAGATTGAGTAATTATCTTTAAATTTGCTAGGAAATTATCATAATTATTATCTTTCTAGATTTTATTTGTTAGGTTTTTATTTATATTAACTTTTGTCTTTATCTTATTAGATTTAATTGATTTATCCTTTCAATTTATCTTTTTAAATTTTCAGCGTTTGATTTTATTTCCTTTTCAACTTAAAAATATCAAAATATACATATAGATAAAGATATAATTTTGTTTTCTTATTTGTCATAAATTTATATTTTGAATATATCTTTCTAATTTATCTTTTAGAATTTCATCATTTAGTTTTTCTTACTTTTATTTTCCCTTTTGATAAATAAATTTAAAATAAAAAAGAAAAAATTGGACAAATATATTTCAATTTTTGTTTTATCTTCAATTTTCAGCATTAAATTGTAGTTTCTATTTTTGATTAAATTTTCAAAAAAAAATAATAATTATACAGTTCAGTTTTTAATATAGATTTATTTTTTTTTATCTTTTTTATATTTATTTTCCTAATTTTATCTTTTAATGTTCAACAAAAGTTTTTTCTTCCCATTTTAAATATTCAAATTCTCGAAAAATATACTTATAACCCCTCTTATTGAATTTCGAAAAAAAGAAATTGCCTATTTTGAATAGTTTAATATTCCTCTTATCTCTTAGATTTTATTTTTCTAAAAATATTTCTACTTACTCGTTTTAACTAAAAAAATTTATAATCGGAAATTTTTTAGGCTAAATACTTTATTCTTTATATAAATTTTCTATTTAGTTATTATCTAGTATTGTCCAAAAATATCACTTACCCCTTCTTTAGAAAGAAATAATAAATATTTTTTTTCTTTAGTATTGCACATAATTATAAAAATGGTTGAAGACCTAACCATGGTCAAATTAGAAGCCCGCCAAGGCATAGATATAAACGAACCTATTCGTCCATCGGATGCGGGAGAACATCAAGTAAATCTTCTTAGTCAGATCATTAATCTCTCTATAACACTCAATTTACGAGATCCAATACTGAAGAATCGCATACCACCCTTACGCAATTCCAACAAATATGCACATTAGTAAGAATAGCCGAAATCAAAGACAGTCACATCAAGATCCTACTTTTTCCCTTTTCATTAGGGGGAAGTACACTTGAATGACTCAATTCTCAACCAAACCATAGTTTAACCTCATGGGAGCAAATCAAAGACGATTTTTTCAAACAATTCTTTTTGGAATAAAAAATTGAAGCTATCAAGGAGAGGATAACTAGCTTCCAGCAAATGGCATCTGAGTCTTTCTTTGATGCATGGGAGAGGTATAAAGCTTTACTTAGGAGCTATCCTTGCCACAATTACTTTGATTACACCCAAATCTCCATGTTTATAAAAGGAACAATTGATGAATATAGAAGAATGATAAACACTTCAGCAGGAGGATACTATGTCAATAGAACTACTACCAAAGTAAAGAAAATTATAGAAGATGTAGCAGCTGTTGGACCTTGTGGCCTCAATAATCTTAAGAGGGATAGGCTTAGAATGCAGAAGAAGCAACAACACTCAATTTAACAATGTTCTTTAAACATGCAAGACACAATTGATTGCAAAATAAATAAGATAAGGGAAGAGAGAATGCAAACACAATTTTATACTGGTTCGGCCACTTCCCGTGCCTATGTCCAGTACTCAAGCAACCCACTTGAGATTTTCACTATCTTTGTAAAATCCTTTACAAAGTCTGAACCATACAGGATCAACCCATCCCTTGTGTTCAGATGCTTTACAACAAGAGACTCACAGTCTCTTAGCCAATCTCATTGAATAAGAAGAATGGAGGAAGAATTCTCTCTTCAAGAGAAGAATATTACAATGCAGATCATGTAAGAATCCTTATAGATTTTGCAAGTGTTTGGTCAAGGATTTCTTTTGAGAGAGCATTTGACAATGAAGTTCTTTTGGAATCTCTCTCATTGTCTTTTGAGAGGATAAGACATTTTTGCCAAGCAAAAACTCTCTCAATCTTTTGAGAGGATAAAACATTTTGATCAATCAAAACTCTCTCATAAAATTCGTGTCTAAGTCACCTATTTATAGGCCTTTGATGGCCATTCACAAATCTAATGAAAAGATGTGACTGTTGGCAGATTTTCTGAAAACTTTCCACTGATAATCGATTACAATGTTTGTGTAATCGATTACACAATTATAATTTGAAGGGTTATGACTTTTGAATTTGAATTTTCAAAGTTCCGTTGCTGGTAATCGATTACAGACATATGGTTATAATTTGAAGGGTTATGACTTTTGAATTTGAATTCACAAGTGTTATGCAACAATTATACTGAGACTCAAGCCTATATGCAATGTGGTATCATATTAGTGAAAAATCACACTAGGACACTTAGGAGTACATAACAAGACACACCACACAATGGGTTTGTCAGGTCACTCTCACTAAGTAAAATCATAAGGTGACCAGTCAGAGTCACTCTATTTTGTGAGAATGCTTCAACCATATGGGATCAACATAGGCTTAAAGGAGCACTCAAACCGAGTGTTTTTACCCCCAAAGCCTAGACTACGAAGAATCTGTTAGGGTCTCACCTTCCTAATCCAAGTCCAACCCCTAAAAATAATTTTTGCACGCAGACACTGCTCATGAATTATACAATACCCACGACCTCATACTTATGTTTCAAACACGTTTAACACATTACACTACAATTTAACATTTTAGGTTCCTAACTTGGAACCTTACATTTTTCTTTCAACACTTTGCTCATAAACATTTTTTTCAAGATAAACACCAGTCAAGTTATTGTATAATTCATAACTCACAACACAAGTAATATCACATCAAGTATTAATCATACACTTATTCATAATCATATCTCATGTCTACAATTTAACATCTCACAATTTAACTAACTACAAAATATACTTAACAAATAGATAAGCATGTATAATAACAATAATAAAACATATCTAACTTCAAGGCTTATAAATATATTTATATGTATTGATTATATATAACACACCACTATACAATTACATGTAATACTATATATATATATATATATATATATATACACATATAATTTGAACGGTTAAACACATTGAATATACATAATTATAAAAATAAGAACATATTAAATATATTTATATATAAAAAAATAACAGTAAATATAAATATATCCTTAGATAAAAATAAAAAATGTATATGCATAATATATATAAATAACAATCAAAAGTTTATATACATATATACGTATATCTTAAATGTATTTTAACGAAGCCATGGAAATCCAACAATGAGAAACAATATTTGGATTTCAAGCATTGCACTATCATCACGGAAACTAATCATAATTTTTTTTAAGAATTACTTCAGGAGTAAAATACAATTTGATAGAATTTATTATTGGCAAAAAGGAGAAAATGCTATGAGCATCTAAAGAAGATCATACAATAGAAGAGCAAAAAGAAAACACTCCCCTTATGGTAAATTCTTCCTTGCTTAATTCATCAACTAGAAAAAGGCCCAATTTTTTTTAGAATTCCTACTCAACACAGGAACGCGTCAATTTCACAACAATTTCACATCAGGACACAAATTGGTCTGTCAAACACAATCAATCTGTGATTTAAAACATAAGAACAAAATTACATTTCATAAAACAACCCAAAATAACCCAAAAATTGATCCTCTAGGGATCCCTACACGTGTTCATTCTAATCCCCAAGCGTGAGTAACTCATACCTTACCTCGAGGTAGTTGCTCAAACATTCTCCGTTAGCAATGGTGGCATTTCTGGTGCTCTCTAGAGCTCCTCCTCTGTTTGCTCTATTAGAGTTCTTGAGAGTCAGACAAAAAGGAATAGAAATGGTTTTGCAAAGCTGCTCAGGGTTAAAGTTCCTTTATATAGTGAGAGTTCTAATGACCTAATCTTATTTTTTATTATTTATTTATTTATTTATTCATTTATTTATTTAAAAGAAAACCAAAGGAACGGTTGTTACAGCATTTGCCCTCCGCAACACTGATGACAACATTAGAGGTATTCATGAATGGTCTTCCCTGAATTAAGGGGACAGCGGTGTCTTCTTTAATATCCATGATGGCAAAGTCCACTAGTATGGTGAACCTCCCAACTCGTACAGGCATATTCTCCACTATCCAAGAGGAAATTTAATGAAACAGTCCATTAGTTGTATCGTCATACGAGTTGGTTTTATCGCTACCTTTCCAATTTTGTTTAGCAGAGATAATGGCATTAGGTTGATGATAGGTCCAAGATCAAGGAATGTTCTTCCCACTAATAGATTCTCAATTGATATAGGAATAGTAAAACTACCAGGATCACCTAGCTTCTTTGGATTCTCCAAGATGGCATTGCAATCTTCTTCAAAAGTCACTACACCATAGTCTTTCAAACTCTTCTTCTTAGTTATAAGGTCTTTTAAGAGCTTTGAGTATTTCAGCATCATGCCTTTGGCATCAGTGAAAGGAATGGTGACATTGAGTTGCTTAATCAAGTTTATAAGCCTTCTATATCGCCACTCCTTATCCTACTTTGTTGGTTTGCAAGGATACGACTTCTCACATGTAATTGCTTGTTTAGCTTCTCGTGTTAGTTGGCTCTTTGTCTTAATTGGCTCTTGTGCTATTTTTTCAACTATCATGTCCTCCTCTTGTATGTCTTCCTTCACTTTGTCGTCTACCTCCATGTCCTTTCTTACTGGCTCTTTAGTTGCTACCCCGCTTCTTGTTGTTACGGCATTGCAGTCAACTTTGTTGGCAATTTCTTTTATTTGCAGCGCTAACTCCTTTACTTGATCTTTTAATGAATTTATTACCTCCATGGTGTTCTCGAGGTTGGAGTAGAATGTGGTACCAAGGTTGAATATGGCTTCTTATAATGTTGTAGTGCATTCTCTCATGAATTTGGCTTCCTTGGCTACTTCCTCCATACAATAAGAGGTATGGTGGTTACCTCCACACTCTTCATACAAGAGAATTGGTTGTTTTGATGGTATCAACGGTCGAAGTTGTTTTACTATGCTTTTGGTGGTATCTTCGATGTCTTCTTTGGGAACGTCCTTTAGAGAGGCGCGGTTGCAATCATGGCCTCGTTCAATAGCTGCTGTGAATGTATGTATACATGATTTTGATGATGTCAAAGAAGAATCTAACAAGGCTGCTTCAAATGATAAGCATTTGCTTCAAGAATAATTCAAGATTGATTCAACAAACAAAGCCTTGTTTCAAGATTCACCAAAGACCAAGCCTTGCCTTAAAACAAAGTGCTTTCAAGACATGCAAGGCTCTGGTAATCGATTACCAGGAAGTGTAATCGATTACCAGAAGACAGGGTTGAGAAATAGCTGTTAAAAAAGGTTTTGAATTTGAATTTTCAACATGTAATCGATTACCATATGTCTGTAATCGATTACCAGCAATGGAACTTTGGAAATTCAAATTCAAAAGTCATAACCCTTCAAATTATAATTGTGTAATCAATTACACAAACATTGTAATCGATTACCAGTGGAAAGTTTTCAGAAAATCTGCCAACAGTAACATCTTTTCATTAGATTTGTGAATGGCCATCAAAGGCCTATCAATAGGTGACTTGGACACGAATTTTATGAGAGAGTTTTGATTGATCAAAATGTTTTATCCTCTCAAAAGATTGAGAGAGTTTTTGCTTGGCAAAAATGTCTTATCCTCTCAAAAGACAATGAGAGAGATTCCAAAAGAACTTCATTGTCAAATGCTCTCTCAAAAGAAATCCTTGACCAAACACTTGCAAAATCTATAAGGATTCTTACATGATCTTCATTGTAATATTCTTCTCATGAAGAGAGAATTCTTCTTCCATTCTTCTTATTCAATGAGATTGGCTAAGAGATTGTGAGTCTCTTGTTGTAAAGCATCTGAACACAAGGGATGAGTTGTCCCTGTGTGGTTCAGACTTTGTAAAGGATTTTACAAAGATAGTGGAAATCTCAAGTGGGTTGCTTGAGTATTGGACGTAGGCACGGGAAGTGGCCGAACCAGTATAAAATTGTGTTTGCATTCTCTCTTCCTTTATCTTATTTATTTTGCAATCAATTGTGTCTTGCATGTTTAAAGAACATTGTTAAATTGATTGTTGTTGCTTCTTCTGTATTCTAAGCCTATCCCTCTTAAGATTATTGAGGCCACAAGGTCCAACACTTATAACTATGCACGATCATGCGACAACTGTCAACGAACCGACAACATATTTAGATGATATGAAATGACATTACAAAACATGCAGGAGGTAGAAGTCTTTGATTGTTGGGGAATTGATTTTGTTGGTCCCTTACCATCTTTGTGTCGCAATGAATATATCTTGGTAGTGGTGGACTATGTCTCAAAGTGAGTGGAAGCAATTGCTAGTCCAAACAATTATGCGAAGACGATGATTAAGTTCTTAAAATGAAAAATCTTTGCTAGGTTTGGAATGCCTAAACTCTTGATTAGTGATGGAGGTACACATTTTTTAAATGCTCAACTCTGAAAGGTCCTTTAACACTACGATATTTGACACAAAGTAGCATCACCCTATCATCCACAAACAAATGGACAAGTTGAAGTTTCAAATAGGGAGATCAAGAGGATACTAGAATAGACCATAGCTACTTCAAGGACGGATCGAGCTGCAAAGCTTGATGATTGCCTATGGGCATATGGAACAACCTTCAAAACACCCATTGGCATCTCCTTGTTTCAAATGGTGTATGGAAAAGCTTGTCACCTACCAGTGGAGTTAGAAATAAAAGCTCATTAGACCATGAAGTTCCTCAACTTTGACTTTACAACATCCAAAGAGAAGAGGAAGGTACAACTACAGGAACTTGAAGAGATTCTCCTCAATGCATATGAATCATCCAAGCTCTACAAAGAAAGAACCAAGAGATACCATGACAAAAAGATCCTCCATAGAGTATTCAGGCCCGAACAACAAGTATTGCTCTACAACTCAGGATTAAAGTTATTTCATGGAAAATTAAAATATAGATGGAGTGGTCCCTATACTGTCAAAGACGTTAAGCCTTATGGAGCTATAGAGATAGAGGATGTGACACCTTCTACCCCTCACATATATATTAATAAAGGAATAAAAATTCAAATATTAATTAAAAGTATTTTTAAAACATTTTTAAATACAAGCTTTTCAAATGGGTAAAAGGCTCACATTCACTTTCTTCTACATCATATTCAAACTTGTCCAAATAAATAATAAAGTCATCTCGACTCAAAGAAAGTCATATAAGTCTCATACAATTAATATAGAACCTATATCCTAATGTCACATCCTATCAGAGCGTGGTGTTCCCGTGTCCTCTAGCATGAGGTTCTTCATAGTCATCCACCTATTTGTCTGCTCCCCCGAACACAAGTTCAAGATCATCACAGGATCCAAACACAACAACACACAGGGAGTGAGTTATCACATTCCTAGCTAATAGAGAAACAAGACAATTAAATATACATATTATATAAATGAGATACCACTTGCTTAAACATAGCTCACGTAACTTCACCACTTCGTCATTCAAAATTCACTTTTCAATTATCAATCACATTACACAAGAATCCCACACTTCGATCAAGATATAATAACACATCAATTAGCAAGCATATGCAATAGTTATGCTAAGACTCAATTCTATATGCAATGTGATACCATGTCAGTGAAAAACCACCCTGGGGCGCTTAGGAGTACATAACAAGACACACCACACAATGGGTTTGTCAGGTCACTCTCACTAAGTAAGATCATAGGGAGACCAGTCAGGGTCACGATGTTTTGCGAGAATGCTCCAACCATATGGGATCAGCATAGGCTTAAAGAAGCACTCAAACCCGGTGACCCCCAAGGCCTACACTCCGAATAGTCCGTCAGGGCCTCTCCCTCCTGATTCAGGTCCAACCCCTAAAATCATTTTAGCACACAGACACTGCTAGTGAATTATACAATACCCACGACCTCACACTCGTGTCTTAAACACGTACAACATATTGCGCTACAATTTAACACTGGTTCCTAAACAAGAACCTACACTTTCTCTTTAACACTGGTTCCTAAATAGGAAACCTACACTTTCTCTTTAACACTGCGCATTTACACTTTTCTCAAGATAACACTGGTCGGGTTATTGTACAATTCACAGCTTACAACACAAATAATGTCACATCAAGAATTAATCACACATTTATTCACAACCAAAACTCATTCACAATTTCACATCTCATAATGTCACAATCCACCATCACATGTTTTCACGTATCTCACAATTCAACACCTGTTCTACTTTACACTTTTACTCAATCTCAATAACAATATTATAATCTCAAGGCAACATATTATTCCACAATTCATCACATATTTCATTTATAAGCACTGCTCATGAACTATACAATACCACGACCTCACACTCATGTTTCAAACATGTTTAACACAATTGCGCTACAATTTAACACTGGTTCCTAACTAGGAACCTACACTTTCTCTTTAACACTGCGCATAAACACTGGTCGGGTTATTGTATAATTCATAGCTCACGATATAATTAATGTAACATCAAGTGTTAAACACATTCACTTATTTACAATCGAATATCATGTCCAAACTTTAACATCTCATAACATCACATCAACCATCTCATAACATTCCTAATGATATTCATAAGGTACAACATACACATGTTCATCAAATTTAACCATAATATTCTCAGACTCCAACACTTAATAATTTTTGGAATCATACTATAACACTCTACAATATTATTTACATAAATTATTAATATAAATAACAACCTTTATATATATATAAGCTAGCATACATCATATTGAATCACAAATTACAAAGTAAGCTTTCAATGCACAAATTTTAAATAATTATATGAACACTTTGGTCAATTTTAATTATGATATTAACTTTTTAAATTATATATAAAAACCTAAACAACAAGAAAAAGAGAAAATACAAAATCAATATCTCTCTCTAAATTTCTCCTTTATTTCATCAATTCATATTAATTAGAAAAAGTACTCGATTTATAGGATTCACGCTCAACACAATAGCATATCAATTCCACAAGAATTGGTCTGTCAAACATATATAATTCACTGTAATAATTATAAGGATAAAATGAAAATTGCAAAAACACCCCAAAACTCATTCCAATTGATATATCTAAGGATCCCTACACATGTTCTCACTAATTCCCAATTGTGAATAACTCATCCCTTACCTCTAAGCGGGCTCACGTGTCTTCAGCCAACGATAGCAACACCTCTAGCGGTTCCCGGAAATTCTTTTAATTATTCATCCGACTGCTCCGATAAAATTCCCAAACGTCAGAGAGACGGAGAAGAGATTGAAACCTCCACTTGTACTGTCTTCATACGATTCCTTTTCTCTCTCCACGAATATTATCTCGCAAATCCCAACGGTGGAAGCGTGCGGAATTGAATTTCGAACAACATATCCAAACTTCACAATAATCCAACGGTTAACGAAACCGAGATCGTAGTTTTACTAAGACAGCTCTGGGTTTCTGCGGGAAAGAAAAAGGCTACAATGCGAAGGGTTTTTCTCTCAGTTCAGACATGATATCGAAATTCCCAACGGTGAGAATGCTCAGAATTGTGTTGCGAACATGATACTCAAATTTAACGACGATCCAACGGTGAACGGGTTCGAGATCGTCGTTTTTCTGAGACTGGTTTGGTGGGCTGCGGGAAAAAGAAAGAGTTTTGAGAGGAGAAGGGGAAAAACGAAAATGAGGCCAAAAGGAGGCAGCTGACTTAACATAACTATTTATACCTAGGGTACTCAGCCTATTATTTGCTCTATATTTATTTATTTATTTATTTATTACTAAAAAGATTTTTAAATTTATTTACGAAAAATTGGGATGTTACAGAGGACCAATCCAAAGATTGCAACTGGTTGGTTAATGGCCAAATATTAAAAATATACCTTGGTGGAGAAGTCCCACAACACATATATTCGTCAAGCTCGAAGATCCTTAGAGTGACACTAAACGTCAAGCTAGTGACATTAAAGAAGCGCTAATTGGGAGACAACCCACCTTTCTAAATCTTGCTTTTTACATTACATTCATTTAGGATAGTTTTTAGCTTTAAGTTTTGAGTTCAAAAAAATGTATCATTTAGTAGCATAGTACTAACTTGCATTTTTGAGTTTTGTTCATCACGTGCAATGTTATTAACGACCAGCTCTTTGGAGGACCATGTACTCGCTGTCCAGGGAGGTGGCAAGGCTATAATGGATAAGAAGAGATGTTGAGGGCTCTTCAACGTAGTTTAGGAATATGTTTATTATTAGAAAGATAAGGAAACACAAGTGATTAAGAAGCATCACCACTTTCTTGCAAACCCACCATAAAATAAAACAAATTTTTGTGCTTAAATCATTCGTGTGGTTGAACTCAGATGCTAAAAGTGAAAATCTATAATTTTTCTTGATTGAGATGTGTGCGATGAGTTTGACATGAAAAATTGAAAGCAAATAAAACAACTTGTAGACCTAGCTCATTGAGTGAGTGATCCTTATAATGATATAAATATATATTGAGACACGCTTATTTTACTCATAGTAGAATTTGACTAAATCTCGTAGATTGATTCAATTGTATGCATTGAAATGGTCAAGGCCATGTTTGCATGTTTTGCCAAGAGTCAAAAAGCCTACCTTACATTGTTTATCCCTTGCACCTTACTTTGAGCTTAATTACTGTATTCTTTTCTAATTCCCTAACTTTGAAATTTATATGTTTATATATCCACTACTACCTTTAACTTAAAGGATAGGAGAACATATGTTTAGGAATTGGGAAAAGTTTTAAGTTTGGAGTGACAATACACCATTCAAAGGGAACAAAATAAACAGTACCAACAAGTTATCACGTGAACAAAGGTGGAAAGTATTATCCTCATTCTCTCGGGTAAAGTATTGAAAAAGGAAAAATCTAAAAAACAAAAAATATGGAAAAACAAGAGAAAAGCAAAGTAAAGAAAAAATAAAAAATTGAGAACAAAGCAAAGTATGTATGAAATTGAAAATTTGGGGTACCAAGGATTGGTACAATTCGATTCATTCTTGAGATATTTAATTTTGTTGCTTTGCTTAAGTTTCTTAAAATCTCTAAAAATGAAATAGAAGAACAAATTTGATATGGTGCTGAATTTTACTCACATTTATGTATTCATGTTGCTACTTGATTTCTTTACCAATTGCCTGAATTATTTCAGGCAGAGAAGATATGTACAGGAGCGGTAAGAGAAGTGGAGAAGTGAAGAAAGAAACGGGAATAAGTTTTATGCACTTTGACATAATCCTCTTGTGCAAATTTATATTGAATTTATTCGTGAGCTTGTATCATAAGGTTCAATTGCGAAAATGTTTTCTTTTGGTGCTATCTACTTTATGTTCCAAATCGATGCAATGTTTATTAAAGTCATATAGCATTCAGGTAACTACACATTCATAGTTACAACAATTTAACCATGAAAGCGAAAACTTTCTTTTATCCAATGAATATGAAATAGCACATAACTATTGATTATGTGTTTATACAACTTGGTTAATTTATATTTTTATTATAAATTGAAATAAAAACTGTTTTTATATCTTTTGATGTTTGAATGACTTAATTTTATAAATATTTAAAGACTAAATTAATGATAAGTGAATCTTTGAAGGCCTAAATTATCATTTTGATAAAAAAAAAGTTATATTATTAAAGTATACCTTATAAAACTTAAAAAACCTTTTTTGTACATGTGCTAGTCTATACTTATTTGTGTCACTTGCGTCAGCTAAAAGATGAACTTTACTAATCAGTAATTATATGATTATTGTCTTTATGCAAGAATGTGGTTTTGTTTGGTGATGGACAACTTAGTGAAGGCAATAACATCCCATCCTTTTACTTGACAACTCTAGATCGTTTGGTAGCACTTGTGGCAACTATTGTTTTTACATGGCGTGTGCTTAATGCTTGTAACTGATTTCATGTAATAATGATCTTGTTATAATTTGATTTGTTCTTTTAGTCATAAATATCTATTTTGTTGTGTAATTGATTATGCAGTTGAGTTACAATCACAAAATATTATGAACGAAAATTTTTAATTGTGATTGTGTATTTTTTTTCGTAACCAATTTTGGATCTGGAATTAAGGATCATCCGTATGTAGAATATTAGTTTTTTTTTTAATAAATGGCTAGTGATTATTGGAGATTTTTAAATCATAGGTAAACCTTTGTTTCAAAAACTTGGTACTTACTAGGGGTTTTAAACCGCGGGTAATTATCGGGGGTTTATAAAACCTTAGGTAATCCTTGCGCTTCCGAGGGTTAGTAAAAAACGTAGGAAATACGTTTACCATGAAACCCTTTGCCCGCTAATGAATTTAACAGGGTTATAAATAACACCAGTTAAATCCATTTTTTCTTGTAGTGTCACCTTCACATTTTATTGCTTGACTCATTGATGAGCGATGTAAACAATGCTACATATTGCCTTGCTCACTTAATACAAATGAGAAATTGAAAAGTGAGATGAATATTGAGAATCAAAAGAACAACATATATTAGAGGGTGCAATTAAACTATTAGTCTTATGTTATATCACACTAGACAGTAAAAAAATCATGATAGGATAGTAGAAATAATAGAACAATGACAATTAGTCTCATACTATTTGCATTCTAAGAGTAACTGATAGACCTTGCATGCAAATCAACAACAACAACAAAAGCATATAATATTTCAATAGTTTGAAATTAGTCACTTAATAAACTCATTCATCGTTGCAAGTTAATGGAGATAAATTATAACGTGTCCATAAACTAACTAATACTTGTTGGGTTACAAGTGTGAGGTGAAGTCCCACATCGGGTAGAAGTGGAAAGGTTGAGCACCATATAAGTGAGGAGAAGACCCATAAACCTGAGCCTTAAGGTTTTGGGTTAGAGTGTGGTGTCAGGTCTCCTTATGTGGTGGCTCGTGGTCCACAGGTGTACCTCTCGAATCTCCCCAACAATTGGTATCAGAGCCAATGGTTCAAGTTGGTGACCGGCTCAGACGAGTATGCAAGTACCGCTGGTGACCAGAATGGCTAGCGGCACAGCATGCCCCGCAGGTGAAGCGGGGTGGCCAGAATGGCTAGCGGGTCCGCTCGAGGGGTTACAAGTGTGAGGTGAAGTCCCACATCGGGTAGAAGTGCCCCTCGAATCTCCCCAACAAGTGTGAGGCAAATTTTATTAGTTAGATCTATTACATTTCCTTGTTCGAGACAATCATGTTCTATCAAGGAAGAGAAAATGATAACAGAAGGAACTAATATTTTCACACTCAAAATACAACTCGTCAAAAGCATTTAAAAATTGTAAATAAGTTATTTGGTTAAGGTTCTAAATTGTTTTAAATCTCTAACATTCCTCAAAGAAAACGAAGCATGTAGACCATTCATAATAGTGAATTCTTCAATTAAAAAATTGTATATTTTCATCAAGTCATTAATATACTTGGCAAAACAACTTACATGAAACCAAGAAAGTAAACATCATAATAAGATAGAAAAACAACAATAGCAAACAGCAATATCTTAGTCTTAAAGCACTTATGATAGACTTTGGGAATCAAATGTAAAGATATGTCTGAACAAAATATATCTCCTTTTAGTTCCTTCTAACTAAGTATGCTTAGGACTACTTGATAAGTGCTAAAATTATCTACTTGTCATGTAGTTTTTTAGGCAATTATCTCGCTTGTTTCCTTATGTAAAGGGGTGTTTTAACTCAATTTCACTTGTTTCCATAATTTCTTTAGTAGTTATGTTTTATTTCAATAGTTCAGTTTCTTGGTTACATTGTATTAATTTGCCTCATTTTTTGTAGGAAAAAAAAGAGAATAAAGATGAAGAACATATTATGGAGTTGGAAATTGAAGTATCGAAGATTCAAAGGATCATCCGAGGCAACAATTTATTGAAGTAGCAAAATATGCCAGATGACTAAGCCAGAATCTGTGGCTAAGTCAAACGTCACTTAAATTAAAAATTCTTCTTGAGTCTATATAAGACTGACCCTCATTTATGAAGATATTCTAGATCATTTTATAGAGGGCATAGATTTGGACAACTCTTTGGAGTATACGAGCTCCTCTTTGCTCCATGAGAGCCTTTTCTTCCATCTTTTTCCTTCTTCCATGTATTTTGATTCTACCTATGCTTATGGGTAGCTAATTTCTCCATTATTAGGGTAGATATGTAACCATACTTGAACTTCTTTGTATCTTTTGATACTGTTATATATATATATATATATATATATATAGAATGCATATTTGAGTTCATGTTATTATCTTGCTTCTTTGCTTAATGCTTGTTGTGACTTGATCACCCATGGCATATCTTATGACATGAATGATGTTGGGAAGCACTTTTATTATTCTAAAATGAAACAAAATACCTAATAGACTCGATGTCTAGGAATGAAGTTGAGTTTGGTGGTAATCTTTTGGTAACAACTCATAATGTTGATGCCTTCATAAAATTGAAGAGGGGTCTTTGTAAGGTTTGGACGACCACTTTGCACATCTACCTTGAATTTTGATGATTAACAATAAGTATAAATTATTGATGTTTTAATGATTTTATGACAAGTGGACAGAATCAACGATGTTAAAGGATTTAACAATAATCTACATGTATCACCCACACTCCAAGAGAAATTGCTTTGTTAATTATTTAACTGGTGTCCAACGCGCTAAAACCAAAGTTTGTTCATTCATTATGTTAATCAATGTTATACACTACATTTTGTTAACTTTTGCATCCAACTAGTAAGAGACTCACATTCTTTCAAAATGATCAAAAAGTCTGTGATAGCCGAAAAGGAAAGTATACGTGCTCTAACTTATACAAATTCATTTTGCCTATCTTTGTTTTGAATTGCTAACATTCAAATTTAAGGAAATGAGAAAATAGAAAAGAATAGAAGGTATTCACAAAATATTCCTTAGAGATTGCTTTCCTCGTGGACAAGGAGCACATGACGTTGTCTGTAATATCGCTTATTTTCCCACAAATCAGAGCATGCCATGTAGCCTTATCTCCCGATGTGAGACAACGGTCTTTTCAAGGAATTGACATTGATCCCATATTGAATCTTTCACTGAAGTCTATAAAAGATAGTCTCTACCAAAAAAGAAGATGATGAAAAGAATAATGAGAAAACGAAAAATATTTCTAAAATAAAACTCAGCTAAAATCACTAGATGATTGATTTAAAGCTTTCATTTGTTTATCCTTTGTTAAGTAAAATTATCTTGTATTTGAGCTTTATTGTATATTCACTCATTGAGTGTTATTGAATATTTGTATTCATTCAAACTACTATTTGTGAAAGTTAGGAGTGAGTTAGTGTTAAACAATACTTGGGTTTCTTAGATTTAGGGGGAGTCTAAGGCAGTGCCAGAAATGGTATTCAGAATACTTGTATAAGTGGCAGGTCAGAATATTTGTTTTGTAATCAAGTTTTGATTAGTGGTATTCTTTACTATTGTGTAAAGGAAAACTGGACGTAGCTCAGGTTGAGTGAACTAGTACAAATCAAGAGTTTCTACTTCTTTCATTTGCGATTTATTAAGCATTCTATTAACACTCTCTGTCATTCTTTTAGTACCAAGTATTTACTTGAAAAACTGTTTTAAAGACAATCTTATTCTGTCACTGGACAATCAATCGTGGCTTTATTAATTTTTTTTTTCTCTTTAGTGGATGACTTACCATACATATACATATCTTTGCTAAAAGTTTTAAAAAGTTATTATTTTCTATTAACACACTATCCAACCCTCCTTTTAGTGTGATTGTTGCAACACCCCATTTTTCATAAATAAATTAAAAAGGATTTTTTATTTAAAAATAAATAGTTTTATAAAAATGATGAAGTTTTTATAATTAAATAAATAAAGAGAAATAAATTTATTAATTAAAATAATGGTTTGATAGGAAATAAAATACAATTCATTTTTATAAAATAAATAAATAAAGAAAAATAGAGTGGCCAAGAGTATCCTAGATATAAATAGAACGTAATAGGTCACTTATTACATTTACGACATGTTTCTGCACTCTCTCTTATTCTAAAATCCATTTTTCGTTCTTCCTTTCCCAAAATCCTCTCTTTTTCCCCGCATACACTCAAACCTGTCCCAATAAAATGACAATCCTGGACACTTTACCCGTTGGGTCATCGTGAAATTTGAACAAGAGGTTTGGAACTTATTTCCGAACACACGCACTGTCGTGAGTTTTGAGATAATGTCTGTGGTGGAAGAAATGTTCCTCGTACTGAACTTTCTCTTTTTCCTGCATACACTCATACCTGTCTCAGTAAAATGGTGATCCCAGACTAGTTAATCATTGGATCGTCATAAAATTAGAACATGTGATTCCGAACTTATATCCACACACAACTACCATTGGGATTTTTGAGATAATGTGGGTGGTGGAAGAAATATTCCTCGCACTGAGCTTTCTCTTTTCCCATATACACCCAAACTTGTCCCAGTAAAAGTATGATTCTGGACTCGTTAACCGTGGGATCGTCGTGAAATTTAGACACCACCTTTGAAACTTATAATCACACATTCTCACCATTGGAATTTGCAAAGTTATCATTTTGTAGAGAGAAATTAGTCTCGCACTTTGAAAGTGAAATGAAGGCTACAATTTTTTCTCCTTCTCTGTAAGCTTGGAAATCCAAACAAAAAAATCAGAGGAAAAACTTGAGGAGTCTCATGGAACCACTAGAGATGCCGCTATCACTATCGGACTACACCCGTGAGCTCGCTTAGAGGTAAGAAATGAGTTTATCGCAATTGGGGTTAAAATGAACATGTGTAGGGATCCTCAGAGGACCAAATTTGGGTTTATTTTGGGATGTTTATTGTATTGAAATTCTTCCTATATGATTATGTGAAATTGTTTGAGGGGTTTTACTCCCCATGTTGTGAGAAATATTTTCATATAATTTGTTTGTATTTTGGACAAGAAGTACTGAATTAATAAAATAAAGTGTTATAATGAGATTATAACATTGTTGTTGAGATTAAGCATAAGTACAAAGTTGAACATATGTTAATTTTTTAGATACATGTAAACATGTGAGGGTGCATTGTGAAATTGTGATATGTTAAAATCGTGGACATGAAATTTGGTTGCTAATAAGTGTGTGGTTAACACTTGATGTGACAGTACTTGTGTTGTGAGCTGTGAATTATACAATAATCTGACTGGTGTTTACATTGAGAAAAGAGTTTATGCACAATGTTAAAGGGAAAGTGTAGGATTCCTAGTTAGGAACCTAAAGTGTTAAATTGTAGCGCAATGTGTTAAACGTGTTTGAAACACAAGTGGGAGGTCGTGGGTATTATATAATTCATAAGCAGTGTCTGCGTGCAAAAAATTGTTTTAGGGGTTGGACCAGAATCAAGAAGGTGAGGCCCTAACGGATTCTTCAGAGTCTAGGCCTTGGGGGTAAAAACACTCGGTTTGAGTGCTCCTTTAAGTCTATGTTGATCCCATATGGTTGGATTATTCTTGCAAAATAGAGTGACCCTGACTGATCACCTTATGATTTTACTTAGTGAGAGTGACCTGACATACATATTGTGTGGTGTCTTGTTATGTACTCCTAAGCGCCCCAGTGTGGTTTTTCACTGACGTGGTACCACATTGCATATAGGCTTGAGTTTGAGTATGATTGTTGCATAATCCTGCTAATTGTTTATTATGTAATTAATGAGTGTTATTACGTCTTGACCCGAGTGTGTGATTCATGTGTAATGCGATTGGTGATTAATAAATGAATTTTAAATGATAAAGTAGTGAAGTGACGTGGATTGTATTAAGTTGAGTTATGTTATAAATACTCCCATAATTTATTTTTATCACGTGTTTGTTTATTTGTACTTCTTTTAGAAATATGATAACTCACTCCCTATGTGTTATTTGTGTTTGGATCTTGTGATGATCTCGAATCATGTGTTCGTGGGAGCAGATGACTAGGTGGATGACTTTAAAGAACCTCGTGCTAGAGGACACCGAGACACAATGTTCTGATAGGATGCGACATTGGGGATGAGTTTTTATTTTAATTGCATGATGTTATTTTATTTTGTTTTACCTCACTGATTTAACAAAATTTCTTTTGTAAATTTTGACGGTCTTGTTTTGAGCCGAATATGTTTTTAATAAGTTTTAAATAATTATAAAATAGTTCTTAAAGCCTTATTACTCTAGTAATTAACACGTACCCATTTCCCTTGCCATGTACCATCCAATTTCAATAACCATTGTCTTGCAAAATCAAGAAAAACACATTTTCATCACCCTTTCCAAAATTTCTTCATTCACGGTGTAAATTGCCAACACCCACTAAAGCAACATTGTCCTCATGTTTCTCAAATCAAATCCTTACGCTACTTTCATCCAAACCAGCATGCATAGCTCAATTTGCCTCCTCCTTTTCTCAAGCTATTTGTGAACTCATCTCCACAAGCCTGATTTTCGTTTGAGGTTGTGTATACAATCTTGACTCCAATTTAATTTGGTAAATTCAAATTCTTAATTCAGAATTTTAGTTATCATGGTGCTCTTTAATTTGATAGATTTCATTTGTCCTTCTGTTTCTGTAGAGTGTTTTATGTTGATTAATGGTTAAGGAGAAGTCTACCTGTGAAGGACAACATCTCATAGTATTCTTGGAGATCCTCGCAAACCCTCAAGTAAGGGAGGGGGTGAGGGGTATTGTATGTTTTGGCGTATGAAGGGGGTTAGGAGTTTCCCACTCCTAACGCTTTTGGGATTTTATTGTCAAAGAGTCAAATTATGATTTGCTGTAAGACGTGTATACTCACTTCCATTGTTATATATAGTAAGAATGATGTAGCTATCACTATCTAGCAAACCCCAGCACAGAGAAATTGATAGAATTGCTTAAAGAGCACTTTTTGGGATATATCATGTGATGATTATGTAAATTATGATTATTGGTGATCAATGTACATGAGTACATTGCCTTGTAAAATCTTTTCCATAATTCCTTTAGTGGTTTAAAAGCTTTAATGGAGTGAAATGTGATTGAATAAGTAGTGAAAATATATGGGAATGAGTTATAGATAAACTCCTATGCTAAGTTTGACGGTTGGTTAAGCTTCAATTATGTGAAATGCGGCCATTAAGTTTTGTGCATGTAATTGCTTTGAGTTATGCAATTTGTTCCTTTATTATTTAAATTGATCTAATTGTTTTTTATTAAGAGAATTTTGATCAACCAAGTGCTAATTATATTGGTTGTGAGAGAATTCAATTGCACGGTTAAATTGGATATGGTGTTTAAGAGATGCTTAAAAAGTGGTTTATTGCTTTTGTAAGTGAATTGAACTTGTTCTAAAGGAGGATGTTTATGGAAATATGAATGGTGTGTAAGTACTAGATTGACATGTTTTTAGTTTATATATTAAGTGGCTTGTGGATTCTGAGTTTTTGATTTTTAAACAAGTAACTTGTTGGGTATTGCATTGCCAATTGCTTCAAAAGTTCCTTAATGAATTAGTTAGGTTATATGTTAATCACTAGTGTAAAATGTGGAAATTTAGATTTTAGGCATAGACATTAGAGTGGTCTTGTCAATATGTTAGCATATGAAATATGCAAGAGATGTAAAGTTTGATTTTTTTTATTGTTACTGTTGTAGGCGTTTTGGAAATCAAGTAAACTACACTTTTTATCTACAAGTAATTGGAAGGAATTTAAAAGTAAAAGAATGATTTAAACCACTTAATTCTATATTCTAGAATTGTGAGACAACATCACACCTGAGTTATGATTTTGACTGTATTTTTCACTAATATGAGTTTTTAATTTCCTTTAGACATGTTTGTCCTCTCTGCAATGCTTTTGGTCTCATATCTTTTCGAATTTTGTACAAATTTAAGTGATTTTTACACTATAAATTGTCATGTTGATTACAATTTCATGTAGGGCAAGATAAAAATAATAAACTATATTGTTTGGCATGGATTGATGCTTGCTATGTATTTTTAGTGAGAAATAGACTAACAAGGATCTTGTAGGATTTGGAATCAATGGATTTTCATTCTTAGATAATTAAATGGGAGAATAAAATTGTGCAGTTTGTTTTCTTTGGCTATGGAATGGGACTTGGTTTTGATGTAGTTGTGATAGTCGAAAAATTATGAGAAAAATCTCAGTGCTTTAATGAATTTTTTAGAAGTCATATTTAAAATTTTAGCCCCAAACATTAAGTTTCCTATTTTTAAAATTTTCTCACCTAAATGGCCATTTTATTAGTATTATTCATTTTCTAGCTAACGCATGCTTTTTTTAAGTGCAACTTTTAGCTTTAGTAAACTTATACCATGTTCCTTCGATAATATCTAATTACATTTATGTCTAGATTTATGTAATCTTACTATCATATTACTTAGTATAATGTACTCCTATTTTTTTAGTTTTAAAATCATATTTGATGTTTTAACAAGTTTGAAACAACTTTTTCTATTGAAGGCTTATGATTTGGTTTTATAGGTGAGAAAATTCTTGTGAAATGGGAAAGGACATTTTTACAAATGAGGTACAAGTGTTTTCCATGAAAATTTATTCCATCCGTCTCATCTCCAATATTAAGAGGAAGACACTAAAATAAACCATGCATCATGTTACACCCTCTATCCTGACATACATATTTATATAATATCATACATGAAATTATGAAACTACTTAAAATGATTTTATTCAAAAAACATAAAGGAGCTCACGTAGGTAAAAGGTTCACAATCACATTAATCACCAAATTAAAAACTTATCAAATAAGGATATGAAAACATGTCTGGCCCAAAATAAGGCCATCCAATTTTTTTACAAAAGAAAAGAAGTTAAGGAGTGAAATAACATGTTCAGAATATAATGTAAATAATACAGAAACTCATGTCTCAATGTCACATCCTATCAGAGTATTGTGTTCTAGCATTTTCTAGCATGAGGTTCTCCATAGCTATCCACCTAACCATCTGCTCCCACGAATATAAAGTTCGAGATCATCACAGGATCCAAACACAAATAACACACAGGAAGTGAGTTATCACATTCCTAACTTAGAGAGATAAACGAAACAACATAGATATACATATCATATAAATGAAATACAACTTACTTAAACACAGCTCACGTCACTCCACCACTTATCGCGTGACATCAAATCTCAACACTACGCGTCTCACATTTTCACATCATTCACGTACTTAAGAATCAAAACTTGATATCACTCAACCAATCAATATCGATCAATACAAAAGCATTATGCAACAAATATACTAAGACTCAATCATATATGTAATGTGGTACCATGTCAGTGAAAAACCTCATCGGACGCCTAGGAGTACATGACAAGACAGATCACATACTAGTAAGTCAGGTCACTCTCACTAGGTAAAATCATAGGGAGACCAGTCAGGGTCACTCTGTTTTGTGAGAATAATCCAACCGTATAGGATTAACATAGGCTTCAAGGAACCTTCAAACTGAATGTATTTACCCCCAAGGCTTACACTCAGAAGAGTTCGTCAGGGTCTCTCCCTCCTGATTCAGGTCCAACCCAGAAAACATTTTAGCACATAGATTCTATCTACAAACTATAAAAAGCACATAACTCCTCAATTGTTCTCAAAATAATTTTAACTCGTCGCGCCTCAAAGTGATTAAACTCGTTGGGTTCTCACAGTGAATCCCATCACAATACACGTCATGCATTAACTCATCGCCCTTAAAGGGTCTTATAGTCGTGTGATTGCACAATTCATAGCTCACAATATCCCAATACACATGTATCTCATAATTCATTACATATTCAATTTATCACTTACACACAATTTCATGATCCCAATATAACAATTTATCATGATAATCTAGTAAATCTTCTCCAAAATACAAACAAATTATACAAAAATGTTTCTCACAACATGGGGAGTAATACCCCTTAAACAATTTCACATAGTCGTATCAAAATCATAGGTCAAAAACACCAAGAGCATTCAATTGGTCCGTCAAACAAAACAATATCATAATTATAATCATAAAGGAAGAATTACAATACAATAAACATCCCAAAATAAACCCCAATTTGATCCTCTAAGGATCCCTACACATGTTCATTCTAATCCCAATTGCGATAAACTCATTCCTTACCTCTAAGTGGGCTCACGTGTGTAGTTTGACAGTGATATCAAGGTCTTTAGTAGTTCCCTAAGATTCATCAAGCTTTCCCTCTGGTTGTTTTCCTAGGGTTTCCAAGCGTTAGAGAGAATGAGAAGGGATTGGAGCCTTTATTTCACTGTCTCCGTGCTATGGACATTTGTCTCACCATAGACATTATTTCTAAAAACCCAACGGGTGGGATGTGCGATATTAAGTTCCAAACTTGGTGTTCAAATTTCATGATGATCCAACGGTTAACGAGTTTGAGATTGTAGTTTTACCAGGACAGATTTGAGTGTATGTGGGAAAAAGAAAGGGTTTTGGGAGAGGGGAAAGGAAAATGGATTTAAGAGGAAGAGAGAGAGCGTAGAGATGTATCATAAATGTAAAAATTGACCTAATATGTCTCTATTTATAGGTATAGTACCCTTAGCCTATTATTTACTTTTATTTTATTATTTTATAGAAAGAAACTCTATTTTACTCCCTATCAAATGAATAAATAAAACATCATTTTATTTTCTAAGAATATATATTTATTTTATTCACCTTAAAATCATTATTTTAACTAATAAAATTATTTCTCATTATTTATTTAATTACAAAAATCTCATTATTTTCCTAAAACTCTATTTACTTTTAAATAAAATATTTTTTTAATTTACTTTACGAAAAATAGGGTGTTACACATCACAACATCCCTTGCTTATTGTCACTCCAGGCTTAGTGCTACTCCCAGGTTTAGTGTCACCCCAAACTTGACATTATCACAGACTAAGTGTCATTCTGAGTTTTTGGGTATTCCATGGCTTAATGCCTAGGGCTTCTTATTAATACAATTTAGGTACCCGATGCATCACACCATAATTGAAAATGTAGTAATGACTAGCATAAAAACATGCATCACATTCACATAGGATGACTAACTTTATGGGTTAGGTAATTGTTTGATATATGTGGATTGTAATGATTTTAGATTGTGTGATGACTAGTGTAAGTACAAATGTTTGTGATATTGATATGTGATTCTTCTTGATATTGATGACTAGCATACTTGCCTACTATGTATTAAATATAGTTTGTTAATTAGTCATAAAGTATGGGTGTACAAATCAATAGGCGCATATGTTAAGGACCTAAGGTGTTATGTGTATGTTTATTCTCCCACCTTTATTGTACTTTACTACAAAACCTCACTCCTCCTTATTTATGTTTTCTTTGTTTTGCTTGGTTTCAAGTAGTGAACGAGTGAGAAGGATCACAACTACCGAGGGTTGTGCGTTGTTATATGTTTTGCTTTGTGTTTTGTTTGTTGTGTATAGTCTATCTGTGGGAGCTTGGATGTCTTAGACTTTTCTCCTACCTTGATGTAAATATTTGTGACTTGTTATTGTGGGTACCTTGTCCTTTCGTTTATGAAAAACTTATATCTCCCAAATTTGTATTATTGATGTTCTTAGTACTCATAAATAGTGAAATGCTATGTACTTTCTTTTGCCATATTCTTTCTTATATAGATATATCCTACTCTATATGGTCTTCAATCAGGTATCTAAGATTATGAGTGGTGTAAAGGCTATGGCCTTTCATTGGTCCCATTATGTCTTATTTTAAATAGCATAATATGTTATTAAGTATTAGAGATGTTTGAATAACCGTTTATATGTTGTTGTGTATATTTCTCAAATAATCATGTGTTAAAAAAATAATCCATCGTTTATTCTTTTAAGATAAGAAAGTCTCTTGTTCAGAAGATTGAAATGATACATTGTCCAACTTGCAAAAAAAATTTCCATCTTTTTCTTACATTTGAGAGCTCCCGACACTTATCAAAAGACATCACTATAAATTATTGATTTTTATTGAGATTTTACACTATAACTCATATAATTAATGATATATTAATAATAATATAAAAAGCATGGAATCCCTCAAAAGTAAGAAGGAAATAGTGATAAAGATTAACAAATGAATACTTGCATCTCAAATCAATTTATCAGTTTAACACCTTCAAGTAATCAATGCACAAGTAAATGCCTAACGAAATGTCACAAATAAGTATACACAATCGATTGTACATCAAAGGGTGAAACGAGAAACAATCCATTGATCTCAGTACAATTCTTACTTGAAGGGTATGTTTAAGTCTCTAGTTTGTTTGCTCAAAACATCTTATCTTTGTAAGTTTCCCTTCTCATGGAAAAGCCTTGTTTGATCAAGCTTTAGTTTAAGATTCTTGACACTATGTCAGGACAATCTTGTGCATGCAAATTTATTGGCCTTAACAACCTCTGAATTTCATGTTAGTGTGGAGTACAAGTAAATGTTAAGAACAAATATGGAAATCCAACATAACAAAAAATTTTCATCCCATCAAAATGTAATTGATCCATGTATCTTAGCCCACCAATAAAAGTAAAAGGCAAGACGATACATTTCCAAGATTTGATGGTTAGGATTGATTTTGATCTTGAGAATTGTGCAAACTGCTATGTTTATCAACTCTTAATTGTTTTATATGAGTTTGGATGTAAAATAATCTTTTGGATTTCATCATGATATAACCATTAATTACAAATTGCTGAAAAAGTCTTGATGGCCTTAACGATGTCTCTCATTCATCTAGTCCAGACTGTAGTATGAAACAAAAAAAAAAAACTCTCTTATGGTAACTTTGTTTCTTTTTATGTCTTGAGATGCATGTATTCATCTTTACCATAGGAAAATAAAAGTGGATATTACGAACCGAAATATCTTGCATGTAACTCATGGATTCTTTGAAGTTGACCATTTTGTGTCTCAAGTATTATAACTCTATTCAATGGAGCATCTATATCACTAGGGATAAGTGCAACTACTTCAAAAACAATTGGTAAATTATAATTTCTCCCATTAGTGGCTTTTTAAATAAAATTATGTGTAGTTGTGGCATTAAGTCTCTCCTTAGTCATTCTTAAAGATTCAGCTAATACATTGTGTTCATCAAGCATGGTCTTCAATCTAGTCACAATTTTTGAATCATGACCACTTTGAAATTTGTATGTAAAGTGTGAGGTGAAGTCCCACATCGGGTAGAAATAGAAAAGTTGAGCACCATATAAGTGAGGAGAAGACCCATAAACCTGAGTCTTAAGGTCTTGGGTTAAAGTGTAGTGTTGAGTTCACTTATATGGTTACTTTTTCTTGATATTTACCCCCCTCGGATTGCACAACACAAAGTTAAAAATTGTTACCTTCAGGTTCATCAAGAGAACGGGTGGAATAAACTTCTAGCACCTTTAGAGATACATATTGACCTTCTCAAATAATAGAGTTAAAGAACAATTGAATGGATTATAATAACAATTACTCTATTTAATGTAACATTTAGTGGGCTTGAGTACTAGTTGGTAACTATTTCAAATTTATAAGTTGTAACATAAAAAAAAGTGTATTGAAATGAAAAAATAGCATATATAATGCATTAAATTGTCTCTCTATTAAGATAAATATACATATAAAAAAATTAATATATGGATAAACAAAATTTAATGTAGTAACATGGAAGGCTCTCAATTAAAATTACTAGTTTCTATTAGACTGGACTTGGTCAAGAACTCACCACTACTTCTTTATCATACTCTTCATCACTAAATGATTGATACATGAAGATATTTGACACAATACAAATGGCCTCACCTTCATTTGAATAATGCATGAGTATTTTACAAATTAAAGTCTCATGTTGACCTTAATTCTTTTATCCTAACCTAGAAAATAACTGAAAATAAATAAAAGCTAGAGCAAAAACACTATTTATACTGGTTCACTCAACCCGAGCTACGTCCACTTCTCCATCACAAATAGTAAAGGGTTCCACTAATCACAATTTATTACAAACAAGTTTTTACTCTACTACTTCTGGCTACAACAAGTATTCCCTATGTCACTCCTAGCTCACCCTTAATCTCCCTGAGATTAATAACATCTAAGTATTATTTGAACACTAAGTCACTCTTGGTTTTTTATACAATAGTTTGAATGAATACAAGATTCAAATCTTTCATAGAGAGGATATATAATTAAGTTTGAATACTACAGATAAATTTGCTAAGCAAATAATAAAACTTTCTAAATTCTAAAGATTTTGGCGTCCAACACTTTTTGACAGAGTCTCGACACTTGTATTATCTCAGTGAACTCTTCTGTTGTTGATTGTTAAGGATGCTTTAATGGGCTTCATAAAAGATATCTGTTGTGGTATCTGCATCTTGCTCAAATAATTGTGTTGTCAACAACTTGTTTTTTCTGTTACGTGACAACTTGTTGAGGAGAGATAGAGAAAGGGGACAAAGGTACAATGCTCTTACAACTCTTTGCTCCACTACTTGTACTAATGATTATGCCATCGATAACATTCTCTTTGTCTCTGCTTTCATACACTTGAAATTCAAATGTCGTAATAATTTTACATCATACATCAAGAGGAGAAATTCAAATAAAAGAATGTTCTATGAGCGGATCATCTTCAAGATTCTTTCACATAAGGCTAACTGTTTGGACGTTAACTAACATAATATAAATCATTGTGTAAGTTACTTATGTCATTTTTGGACACGTAAAGACACAACACACAAGTACTGGTTTTCACAAACCATTGGACATTTGTTTAATAACAACGCATTAGACACTAAATAACATAGTTTAATACAACATGTTCCATTAGTCATTGGACGATCAATTGTAAAAGCATAAGGGTAGAGATTTTTACCATACGAGCTTATATTAATTTTGTCTTGTTACACTTCACATAAACCATTAGTTTATCAATAATTTATATCTTTTTTATCATCAAAATTATAGGTATTTTTAAATCGTCTAGATGTAACATATTGGACCGTCCAATTCTAAGAATTAGTGATGAATGTACCTTGAAATGCAGTGCCACATGAAGAAAAACACACCATGTTACCATTTTATTATATTTTTTCTACCAAATTTATCCTTTTAAACCCTTATCTTACACCCCCCATGTTTGTTAGTTTTATTTTCGTCATATCATTATTGTTTTTTAAATCCTATCTAAAATTTTATTTTCATCCTATCTTTATTGTTCTTTAAACTCTAATTTTGAACCCCATCTTCACCCATATTTCATTATATAATATTGTTTATATTATTTGTAACATTATAAGCTGCAATGACTCTTGAGTGATTTAATTAAGGTATGTTTTATTACTATTAGAAATGTCTTTCCAGAATAACATAAATCTATTTTAGAAGTGTATTTCCAAAGAACTATGATACATAGTTATGGAAATATATTTCTGGAATAGGTATATATTATTTTGAAAAGACATTTTCGGAAGAGAAAAAGGAGGATCTTATGACACTCTCTACCCCGACATACATATAAATAAGAAAAACATATAAAAATGCAAAATTAATTAAAATAATTTTATTCAATTAACATAAAGGAACTTATGTGAGTAAAAGGGTCACATTCGCTTTAATATTACCAAATAAAACTTATTAAAAATATATCCGGCTCAGAACAAGGCTGTCAAAGTTTACAAAAGAAATTTTGTTAAATCAGTGAGGTGAAACAAAATAAAATAACATCATGCAATTAAAATAAAAACTCATTCTCAATATCACATCCTATCAGAACATTGTGTTTCAGCGTCCTCTAGTGCGAGGTTCTTTAAAGTCATCCACCTAGTCGTCTGCTCCCATGATCACACGGTTCGAGATTATCACAGGATCCAAACACAAATAACACACAGGGAGTGAGTTATCACATTTTTAAAAAATACAAATAAACAAAGATGTAATCAAAATAAATTATGGGAGTATTTATAGCATAGCTCAACTTAATACAATCCACGTCACTTCACCACTTTATCATTTAAAATTCATTTTTCAATCACCAATCACATTACACATGAATCACACACTCGGGTCAAAACGAAATAACACTCATCAATTTCATAATAAACAATTAGCAAGCGTTATGCAACAACTATATTAAGACTCAAGCCTATATGCAATGTGATACCATGTGAGTGAAAAACCACAATGGGGCACTTAGGAGTACATAACAAAACACACCATACAATGGGTATGTCAGGTCATTTTCACTAAGTAAAATCATAAGGTGACTAGTTAGGGTCACTCTGTTTTGCGAGAATGCTCCAACCATATGGGACCAACATAGGATTAAAGGAGCACTCAATTTATCAACCAGTTCGCATCAGGACATCAATTGGTTCGTCAAACACAACAATATCGTATTTATAATCATAAAGGAAAAATTATAATTCAATAAAAATCCCAAATAAACCCAATTTAATCCTCTAAGGATCCCTACAAATATTAATTCTAACCCCAATTGCGATAAACTCAACCTTTACCTCTAAGTGGGCTCACGTGTGTATTTTGGTAGTGATAGCAGCATCTCTAGCAGTTGCCCAAGATTCCTCAAGTTTTTCCTCTTGTTGCTCTATTAGGGTTCTAAAGGTGGTGTCCAAATTTCACAACGATCCAACGGTTGAAAAGTCCAGGATCATAGTTTTACTGGAACAGGTTATGGATCTCTGCGGAAAAAGAGAAAACTATGATGTGAAGGGCATTTCTCTTACCTCAGATATTATTTCATAAATTCCAACGGTTAGATTGTTCAAAATGAGTTTCTAATCTGGTGCTCAAATTGCATGACGATCTAACGGTTAACAAGTTCCGGATCATCATTTTATTGAGACAGGTTTGGGTGTATGCGAGAAAAGAGAAAGTTTTGGGAGAGGAAGAAGGAAAAGCGTAGAGACGTATCGTCAGTCTAAAAACTGACCTAACGTGTCTCTATTTATAACTAGGGTACTCCCATCCTATTTTTCTTTATTTTTATTATTTTATAAACAAGAACTCTATTTTATTTCCTATCAAATGAATAAATAAAATATATTTTTTATTTTCCTTCAAATCATTATTTTAAATAATAAAGTTATTTATCCTTATTTATTTAATTATAAAAATCTCATCATTTTTCTAAAACTATTTATTTTTAAAGAAATAAAATCTTTTTAATTTATTTTACGGAAAATGGGTGTTACAATTCCACCCCGCTTAAAAGAAGTTTCATCCTCGAAACTTTGCCGAAAGATTAAGAAGAAAGAGATTACACATCTGGTTCTCAAGACCAAGTTGTGTGCCTAGTTGAAGCTCCTTTCAGTGACTTCAACCACAAGACTCCTCTGCACTTAGCGACTAAATCTGGTGATCCTCATTTACTCAATGGTAGTATCTCATAAGTTAAGCTTTCTCACGAGAGTGACATCTCAACAATAATAGAATGTGAATGACATACTATTTGGAGTGGTAATATCATAGGAGACACTGATGACAATCTGAAATGAACAAGCAAATACAAGGAAACATGATTAATCACATGGCCCACTTTTTTTTTCAAACATGAGACCATTAAAAAAAAGGTATTTGTTTCAAGACTTCAACGTTTAACCAATCCTAGTCCATACGTGACTCTCGAGAATTCATGATTTAACTACCCTTGGATCTAGTTTTTTTTCCTCAACATGATCTTCCTCACTTTGGTATGCTTAACTCATAACTCTCATTTAAGTTCAAGGGATTCTAACGGTTTCCTACCTAATACTAACTGGGTGTTAACTGGATAGGCAAAACAGGCCACTCCCCACTTTCGTAACTTGTTCAAACTTAAGGTAATCTTGACACATCTATACTCACACCACTATATAAATTCGCACGTAAGGTTAAGGGTCTGACTACTGTTTACGATGTCTAGCTCTCTAACTAGGACACTGGTCACATCAAGGGTTTCCTACTCAACCTCCAACTACTAAGCTAGCTCTAACAATTGAAAATAAACTCACAACAAGATTCTTAAGAATTCTACCCATCTATTCTACCTCAAATTTAACTCCAAATATTCTCACGACATATCATACTAACGGTAATGCCTCCAAAACGTGAAAGCGAATACCATGGCTACCAACTTTAGATCGTGCGTATGACAAATTCTTTTATGAGTTTTAAGCTGTCGAGAAAACATTGGCCGCTACTTGGTCTTCTACAAGCACTCCTCTAAACTTAAAACTTACTTTGAATATTTTACTGCTCCAACAAGGACCTACTCGGCTAAGGTAGCACTCAACAGTTTACAGTAGCCGACTTCTCTATGAACTTAGGGTTTACTCCCTACAGGGATCTCACCAGAAAGATTAAACTTACTTGAGTCATCTCTAACAAGGGATAAGGTTAATTCAAGAAATCCTATAACAATGTCCTGGTTCGACTACTAGTTAAGGGCGTCTTATCTTAATCTTAGGTTTTCTCTCATCTCAAAATCTGCCCAAGAAGGATTTATAGTTTGTCATCTAGACGTAGCATACTATAAGGGTCATCCTCATCTAACTAAAATGCATAACAAAACTATTAGCACTAAACGTGATTCCCAAAGGTCTATAACAACCTTAAGATACACCCCATAATCCAACTTAACTGGAAACACACTAAGCACTAATCATCGAAACCACTACAAGAGCTAACTAAGGGTGGGAGATCCTGTCATGCATTCCACGAACACACAGGGGCATCGATCTTGTCAAGACATGACCAGGTACACGTAGAGGCCACGACAAGTACTAAGGTAGTCATCGGAGCATCCTCAGACTTTTCCCAGATTAAGGTAAAGAAAACTAAGATATATCTTGCTAATCATACAACTATCATCACTAATCCTTTAGGTCACCTACCTTACGCAAGAACACTCACTCTCGAACCCTTCCATGCATAGCAATTAACACCCTACTAACTACCTTACACTCTTTTTAAGGTTTCACACTAAACTTCTTAACTATTCTTCACAACTTTTCCAACTACTCTATATTCTTAAACAACTCTATACCAGACATCTCCTAGGAACTACGATTACAAGTTTCTATGGGTACTACACCTACAAGATTCTCAATCTTGCACTTAGGTGGTAACTATGCACATCCTCAAGGAACACAGGTACAAGACTTACTAAGTTTGACTTTTGTCTATAGGTAACAAGGATCGTGTCTACTCAAGTATTTCCTCTCGAAACACCTTAACGTGATTGGCAAGGGCTAAGTCTCTCTCTATTCGTAACAGAAGTAACAACATGACAGATTATCAAGTAGTTTAACAAGACATGATTGGAAGATAAGCAACCCATAACAAGATGAACACTCGATTGATTAGGAAACAATAGTTTTAAATCAAGAAAGATCATTCATTCAGAATCAACAACAAATATTCCAAATGAATTCTATAAACGAAAACATGACCATAATGTACACCCATATGGAGACGTTAACAATCGCTTGATTGTGACAGAAACATCAGTAATAAAAAACTATTTGATGTAGGCTCACAACACAAAGAATCAATTATACTTGGGCTTGCAAGTATAATCGAGTTACTTGACTTCAACACGCAACACAAGAAAATAAGGTGTACTAGAACTGGAAGGTACGGTTAAAAGAGTATTCCTTATGAAATATATCTCGATATGAGTCATCGAACTATAGGGTATTAGCATCTCTAAGAACAAGAAATCACAAACAACCATAATATCTATGTAATTAAGGTAGAACACTATACTACAAGCATACATAGAATTATAAGGTTCCTATAATAAGTATATAATGTACATATAAGAAGTAAGAATTAAACAATCACTAAGGATGTATTAAGGAATCACAAACTTCAACAACTACATTCATGACTACACATAAAAGAAGGGAGTTAAGTAGTCGTGTGTTTACACATCAAGAAAGACACACTCATCCAAGGCATATATACGATTCAAAAGGTTTTCACAACACTAATCCACACATCAAGAGAGAAATAAGCTTATTAACAACATACACGCAAGAAGATAAGGGTTAATTAAGGCATTATCAATCAATATCAAGACTATGCATCACCTAACGGCTTGTCATGATGTCCAACTGCACTTCACAAATTATAGAGATTATCAGTCTCATAACTCATGACTCAATAGTGGATTTATGGTATAACAGACATTAAGGATGCAATGCACATCACAAGCATCATTTAGTCTCATTTAATCATGCAAAGGAAAATACAATTAATAATTCAAGCATGCTCAACAAAAGCATTCATAAGTAATCGCACAGATAGCACACCAGAATATGGTAAGCACATAACACATTGGTCGAAAGGTTCGACCTGCTCTGATACCACTAAATGTGACACCCTCTACCCTGACATACATATAAATAAGAAAAACATATAAAAATGTGGAATTAACTGAAATGATTTTATTCAATTAACATAAAGGAACTTATGTGAGTAAAAGGGTCACATTTGCTTTAATATTACCAAATAAAATTTATTAAAAACATATCCGGCTCAAAACTAGGTCGTCAAAGTTTACAAAAGAAATTTTGTTAAATTAGTGAGGTAAAATAAAATAAAATAACATCATGCAATTAAAATAAAAACTCATTCTCAATATCACATCTTATCAGAGCATTGTGTCCCAACGTCCTCTAGCACAAGGTTCTTTAAAGTCATCCACCTAGTCATCTGCTCCCACGAACACAAGGTTTGAGATCATCACAGCATCCAAACACAAATAACACACAGGGGGTGAGTTATCACATTTAAAAAAATACAAATAAACAAAGACGTAATCAAAATAAATTATGGGAGTATTTATAACATAGCTCAACTTAATACAATCCAGATCACTTCACCACTTTATCATTTAAAATTCATTTTTCAATCACCAATCACATTACACATGAATTACACACTCGGGTCAAGACATAATAACACTCATCAATTTCATAATAAGCAATTAGCAAGCATTATGCAACAATTATACTAAGACTCAAGCCTATATGCAATGTGATATCATGTGAGTGAAAACTCATAGTGGGGCACTTCGGAGTACATAGCAAGACACATTACACAATGGGTATGTCAAGTCACTCTCACTAAGTAAAATCATAAGGTGACTAGTCAAGGTCACTCTGTTTTGTGGGAATACTCCAACCATATGGAATCAACATAGGCTTAAAGGAGCACTCAAACCGAGTGTCTTTACCCCCAAGGCCTAGACTCCGAAGAATCCGTTAGGACCTCACCTTCCTGATTCAGGTCCAACCCCTAAAACAATTTTTGCACGCAACCACTACTCATGAATTATACAATACCCACGACCTCACACTCGTGTTTCAAACACGTTTAACACATTGTGCTACAATTTAACACTTTAGGTTCCTAACTAGGAGTCCTACACTTTTCCTTTAACACTGCGCATAAACACTTTTCTCAAGATAAACATCATTCGGGTTATTGTATAATTCACAGTTCATAATACAAGTATTGTCACATCAAGTGTTAACCACACACTTATTCACAATCAAATCTCATGTCCACAATTTAACATATCATAATGTCACAATCCACCATCACATGTTTACATATATCTCACAAATTAACACATTTTCAACTTTACACCTATACTCAATTTCAATAACAATATTATAATCTCAAAGCAACATGTAATCCCACAATTCATTACATATTCAATTTATTATTTATACACAATTTTAATCACAATTTCATAATCTCAATATTATAATTTATCATGCTCACCTAGTAAATCTTATCCAAAATACAAACAATTTATACAAAAATGTTTCTCGTGACATGAGAAGTAAAACTCCTCAAACAGTTTCACATAATCATATCAAAATCAAGGAATCAAAATCATAGGTAAAAAAAATACGAAAACACCAAGAGCACTCAATTTATCAACTAATTCACATCAGGACATCAATTGGTTCGTCAAACACAACAATATCGTATTTATAATCATAAAGGAAAAATTATAATTCAATAAATATCTCAAAATAAACCCAATTTAATCTTATAAGGATCACTACACATGTTAATTCTAATCCCAATTGTGATAAACTCATCTCTTACCTCTAAGTGGGCTCACGTGTGTATTTCGGAAGTGATAGAGGCATCTGTAGTAGTTGTCCAAGATTCCTCAAGTTTTTCCTCTGGTTGCTCTATTAGGGTTTCCAAGCATTAGAGCGAAAGAGAAGGATTGAAGCCTCCATTTTACTGTCTCTGTGAAAGGAATATTTCTCTCTCTATGGATATTATTTCATAAATCCCAACGATTGAGATGTGAGAAATTGGGTTCTGAAGGTGGTTGCCGAATTTCAAAATGATCAAATGGTTAGAAAATTCGGGATCATAGTTTTACTAGAACAGGTTTTGGGTCTCTACGGGAAAAAAGAAATCTATGATAAGAAGGGAATTTCTCTCACCTCAAACATTGTTTTGTATATTCCAACAGTAAGGTTTTTCTAAAATGAGTTCCGAACCTGGTGCTAAAATTTCATAATGATCCAATAGTTAACAAGTCCGAGATCGTCATTTTACTAAGATAGGTTTGAGTGTATGCGAGAAAGAGAGGGTTTTCGGAGAGGAAGAAGTTAAAACGAAATTGAGAGGAATAGGAAGCGTAGAGACGTATAGTCAACGTGTCTCTATTTATAACTAGGGTACTCTCGGCCTATTATTTATTCCATTTTTCATTATTTTTATTATTTTATAAACAAGAACTCTATTTTATTTCGTATCAAATGAATAAATAAAATATTTTTTTTATTTTCCTTCAAACCATTATTTTAATTAATAAAGCTATTTCTCCTTATTTATTTAATTATAAAAACCTCATCATTTTTTCTAAAACTATTTATTTTTAAAGATATAAAATTCTTTTTAATTTATTTTACAAAAAATGAAGTGTTACAAATCTAATGAATGTAACCCTTTAAGGAAAAAGGATATAATGGAAAATTAGAATATAAAAGCAAATGATGGGGGTGTACTTAGGAAAATTTAGAGATGTAAATAACAAGTGCCCCACATCAATCCAAAGTCCTAATTCCAATCCTTTCCCTATACGGGCGTTGCTAGGTGCACCCAGCAATTCAATGAAGTACCCAAAATACCCTTCATTTAAAAAATAAGTTAATATATTTTAAAAAAAACACTTTTTCTTCCGCGCCTGTTTCTTCTTCCCCTTGCTTCCGCACTTGTTTCTTCTTCCGCGTGCACCTAACAATCTCCATTCGTGCTTCTTCTTCCCCGATATTGGCTTATTCCCTTCTTCCTCCGCACCCTCATTTGCTTCTCCATTTCAAATTTGGTTCCCTTCATTTGAATCTCATTTTGTTCTCCCCTGAAGTTGGCATCCTCCATTGAAGCTGTTGTTCGTTTCTTCTGCCATCAAGGTTAGTCTTCTAACCTCCTCGTATCTGTTTGAATGGCGTAAATGGCCATAGTAACCTTAGGATAGACGAAATTAGTGACCTGTGGTGGTGGAGGTTGAAGACGAAGGTTCTTCCGCGAGAAGAACCTTCTTCCGCGTGTGTGAAAGTGGCTTTTGGGTACTGTAGTGGAAGAAGGTGTTCTTCCGCGGGGTCATGCGGAAGAAATGTGGAAGGTTCTTCCGCGGATTCCTACGGAAGAAGGTTCCGCAGGATCTTCCGCGTGATCCAGCGGAAGAACGTTGTCTTCTGCGGATCCCGCGGAAGATCCTGCAGAACCTTCTTCCGCAGGCTACATTTTGTTGTCGCGGAAGAACCTGCGGAAGCTTCTTCCGCAGGGTACATTTCCTTCTCGCGGAAGATCCTGTGGAACTTCTTCCACGGATCATGTTTTGCTGTGTATTTTGTTTTTTTGCTTTTTTTTAGATTATTCCTGAACCATGATTTTGTTCATATTATTAGCTAGTTTGTGTTATTTAGTTGCTATTAAAAATTGCGTTTATATGTAAATTGAAATTATATTTGGTGTGATTTTTATATGCATTAGGATGTCTAAATTGAATTGTTAGGATGTCTAAATGACTGTGTCCCTGTTGTTGCCTTTCCAAACATTTGTGGACAAAATTATAAAGACTCTACTAATCCTAAAACTTTACAACTGTGAATCTTAAAGATATGTACCTTTTGTACAAAGTTTAAACCTCATACAAGGGCATATACTATAGACTGTCACCATGTGCTTATTATATGTATGATTGGAAGTTCAAAACATAAATTTCAGTCTAAAAAACTGAGTGTTAGGGGAAGAAGAACTCCTCAAATGGAGACACGCCATTAATTATATTTCGGTACTTGATTCTAAATTTTTGTTAGTGACATTCTATATTCTAATCCCCCCACATATATCAGGTAAATGTGCATATGTGTACTTTGGTTAAATAATATTGACATCAATTCACGCGTGACAACATAATGTAATGACAATTAAAAGTTATTAACACAAGTGATTTAATAGTTGAATCTTTTTAATTAAGATCTGGAGTTTGATCTTTGACTTGATCATGAAATCACAATTAAAAGTATAATTTATCTTAAAGTGGATTAACGAGGTGAAACAAAGATAAATTGATTTCTAAAATAAGATGTCTTAAATACTTCATGGGAATTCTTTTGATATTGAAAACAAATTTGTCTAATCTGATACCTACACAATCTAAGCATTGTTATAAGAATGGGAATTCAAAGCTGATACCATATGAGATAAGTAGAAACCGGTGAATCACAAACATGCCCATCCAATTGATTACACGCACCTTACCCATCCAATTAAATGAAACAACATAAACTAAATTGTATTAGTCATGAAATGATACATTTGGACACAGTGACATTAGAATTAGATATGAAGATATATCCTTCTTAACAAGAGGCCCTACAAAGTTTTCAACCTTACATGCAAATAGAGGTTTGAAAACTTAATCTACGTGAGGACGTCACAAAGAGACCTGAGGATGTGCCTCAAATGCATGAGGATGTTCCTCATGTGTCTGATGCCACCCCAGAGATGACAGGCGCCGCCGATGCTGTTCAGACAGAGGGAGTGGCTACTAATGGGAGCTTGGGGTCACCTGCTGCAGATGAGGGTTCCTCGGTGGACCACACGACCCATCGATGTTGACCAGTTTTGTTGAGCATGTCGCACACAACATCTGGAGTGGACATGTACGTAGTTTTTAATGTTGACTAATTACATAAAAATTATTTGTAGTTGGATTGTTTTTTATATACACGTTATTATAAATTGTTATTCAATTTAGGAACGACCCGATCTGAAGTTGGTCTCCCATGGTAGAAAAGTAGATAAAATTGGGAGACCAACGCCTGAGATCGAAGGCATGATTGTTGCCACCGGATTGAGTCCACTGATCAGGTGTTCTGTTATCACCACTGATCCTGGACTCATATCCGCCTTCGTCGAGAGGTGGCATCGCAAGACTAGCACGTTCCACCTGCCAGTAGGCGAGTTGACGATCACGCTGGATGGCGTGGCGTCACTCCTACACGTTCCCATCACTGGCGCTCTGCATACGTTCGAGCCGCTGGTTACTTCAGACACGATTGGTCTACTGACGGAGCTTCTTGAGGTCAGTCATGAGGAGGCTACATTTGAGACCTGATAGGCTGATGGGCCTCATGTCCGGTTGGGGTGGCTTCGGGACTTGTATGAGAGCCAGTGCAGGGCCAGATGATGGGTTGTAGCAGCTCACACGTATCTGGTCCACTTGGTGGGTTGTACTCTTTTCGCCAACAAGAGTTCAACCCATGTACATGTCGTGCACCTGGAGGCTTTCAAGAACCTGGCCCAGGCAGGGGGATTCGCCTGGGGAGCGGCTACATTAGTCCACATGCACGAGCATTTGAACGACGCGTCGCAGGCCTCTACACGGCAGCTGGGCGGTTATATTACACTTCTCCAGGTACGTATTATTACTGATAATTTAAATTGAAGTAGCATTGCATCTTTTTTTTTATTATTGATGTTGACTATGTGTTTGTAGTGTTGGATATACGAGCACTTTCTTACAGTGCATACATGCGTCGTTCATGATGCTTATGATGAAGGGAGCCCACAGGCCTGCAGGTGGCTTACGGGTAAGGCTCATATGACGGGGATCAAGGGAGCCCCGTATCGGAGACGTCTGGATGCCCTAACTGTAACTGACGTGTGTTGGATGTCCTATGCTGAGCACCGGGGAGTCAGGGGCTTTGACTTGATATCGTCGTACACCAGCCAGCTCAGATGGGGTCAGATTGTGGTGTACGTTCGACCTGAGCGGGTTCTTCGACAGTTTGGCTACCTTCAGACGGTCCCTCCGCCGCCGGTTTGTGATTCTTTGACGGGTGATGATATAGATGACCGATGGCTGCATTTTTCAGACCATTTGGTGCCTTTAGGGGAGCTCTGTGTAGTTCCTGGACAGGTGGCGCCAGACTACATGGAGTGTTTTTTTTGGATATCGCACCCATTCGTCACGCGCGGACCGAGGAGACTGCTGAGCCGAGACATCTGCCTCCCTCTCATGATGAGGAGTTCGTCGAGCCATCCATCCCCGAGGTTTCAGTCGCGTCCGATCTCCCTACGCATTCAGTGGTAAGCATAACTTCTGTAGTTTTTCTTAATTTAAATTTTTTAAAAATGTGATACTGACTTTGTTATTTTGACTGTGACAGGTTGACTACCAAGGATGTCAGGGAATGGCTGAGGATTTAGGAGCGATTGTTGAGGATTTGGAGCGGGTCATCAACCTCAGGATGGTCACTGAAGGCACTGACTTATATGACTTCATGACTCGTTGTCTGAGGAGAGCTAGAGGTGACGCCGCAGATGGAAGTCTTAGGTCGCGCCAGAGACGCCGCATAGATTAGGATTTATATTTTTATTGTACTTAAATTATTAATTTTAGTATTTGTTTATGTATGTGATAAAACACATTTACTTACATCATTTATGATTTATGTTTGTCTCTCTATAAATATATGGTTTGAAATTTAAATATAAACCACACACATGAGTCACATTTATAATGGTATTTGAATATATAAAATAAAGATAAAATAATTTAACAAGGAAATAATATCAATATATAAATATTACTTGTTTTAGGAAAAGAAAAAAATTGTCATGTTGAAAATAATATGTTATTCCATTCATTCAAATATGGAAATAAAAAATAAAAATTATGACATCACAATTTTATTAAAGAAAAAAAATATGGTGACTAAGAAACTTTAAAAAAATAATCAAAACATCTCTATTTTTTTGTTTTCAGTACATCTGGTTTATCCCAATTTTGGTCCAATTTGCTTTGTTATTAAAATTTAATTTGTAATTTAAATGTTAAAATTTATAACTATTCTGAAATTATATAATTTAACCATATATACGTACAGTAAAGAATAAAAAAAGTTGGTTTAGGGTCTGTTAGAAACATGTCTAAGTATCCCTGTTCGAGCATTTTTTAAAATTATGTGGGAGCTGCTTGAGACTGTCCAGGGCCACTATTTGGCATGTTTGCACGTCAAGGAACCAAAAAAAAATAAAAGTAGCACCCCGTTCCATCGAATCACACCTCAAACCGAGGCACCAAAAATAAAAAAAAGTTGGTTTTCGGCCTGTTAGAAACATGCCTAAGTACCCCTGTTCAGACTTTTTTTTAAATTATGTGGGAGCCGCTTGAGACTGTCCAGGGACGCTATTTGGCATGTTTGCACATCAAGGAACCCAAAAAAAAAATAAAAGCAGCGCCCCGTTCCATCGAATCGCACCTCAAACCGAGGCACCAAAAATAAAAAAAGTTGGTTTTCGGCCTTTTAGAAACATATAACTAGCATTCAGTTGAACACAAATATAACAATTTGACACACTAACATTTATTCATGGAACAATTCATTAATTACATGAACATAAATCCAATGTAAATATAGATACATAAATATTACAAGTTCAGTGTCCGCTTAGGTCTACGTGCGTTGTATTAATTGTCATTAAGCTTAAGTAGTGTGGCATTCTACCTACATATGCAATTGGCCATTGTTTTGCCTCCGGATACGAATTTCTTGACCACAACAATGCCATAGGCGGTAAGGGACAACGATCTTTCAGATAAACCTGTTGTAAGTGAAATTACAATAATAACTTAAACAAACAAACCAACTCATTCAATAATTGAAATTATTTGAGTAAACGAATTTTCAATGGACCTGAACAAAATGACTGCCAAACACATGACCGACGCATATCATGCGGTGTGCAGAAGAATCGGCCGGTGGTCGACTTCTGAGAGGAAAAAATGTGAAGCTCTGTTGTCGTGACAACGATACAAGGATTACATTATATCTTGACGCAATTACATATCCCATATCCGTTATATCCATCCATTTGTCCATACTAACTGATGCAAGCTCCATTGGAGCTTGTAGGCCTAGGATCTTCTTCATCAATGGATTCTTTTGCTTCTTGGAAAATAAATGGCAGCGGAATGGAGAAGGAAGAGAGAGAGGAGACGCCACTTCAAGGAGAAGATGAGTCTAGAAGAAGCTCACCACCATAGGAGGCCATGGATAAGAGCTTGGAGGAAGAAGGAGATGAATGAAGGGAGAGGGAGAGAAGAGCACGAAATTTTGTGCTCAAAAGGAGCTCTGAAATCTAAAGTTAATATTCAAATGCTCAAAGTTGAAAAAAATACACACACATGACCTCTATTTATAGCCTAAGTGTCACACAAAATTGGAGGGAAATTCAAATTTCACTTGAATTTGAAATTGAATTTGTGGAGCCAAACTTTGGAGCCAAAATTTCACTAATTATGATTAGTGAATTTTAGTTATGGTTCAGCCCACTAATCCAAGATCAATTCCAAAATTCTCCACTAAGTATGCTTAGGTGTCAGGAGGCATGAAAAGCATGAAGGACATGCACAAAGTGTGACTATATGATGTGGCAATGGGGTGTAGTAAGCAAATGCTCACCCCCCCTCTAAAATTTAATTGGATTGGGCTTCTACCAATTCAATTAAATTTATTTCCAACCACACACATCAAATATCCACTTAGTGCATGTGAAATTACAAAACTACCCCTAATACAAAAACTAGTCTAGGTGCCCAAAAATACAAGGGCTGAAAAATCCTATATTTCTAGGGTACCCTACCTACAATATGGAGCCCTATATACAAGGACCAAATATAATGACATCCTAGTCTAATATGTACAAAGATAATTGGACTCAACCTTGGCTCATGGGCTCAGAAATCTACCCTAAGGTTCATGAGAACCCTAGGGCCTTCTTCAGCAGCTCTAGCCCAATCTTCTTAGAGCCTCTTGCTCATGGTTCTAGTGATTGGTCCCTTCCTAGGGAGGATTGCATCATCCCCTTCCCCTTGAAGAGGATTTGACCTCAAATATGTTAGTTCCTCCTCCTCAATATCAGCTCCACCTGCAAAAGGAGTTAAATCAGAAATGTTAAAAGTGGTGCTGACTCCATACTCTTCTGGGAGGTCCAACCTATAGGCATTGTTATTGATCCACTCCAAAACCTGAAAAGGTCCATCCCCTCTAGGGCTAAGCTTGGATTTCCTTTTAGTAGGGAATCTATCCTTCCTAAGATGGAGCCAAACCCAATCACCCTTATTAAGAACTAGCTCTTTTCTTCCTCTATTGCCTTTAGTTGAATACACCTTTGTTTGGTTCTCTATTTGGTTCTTAACCCTCTCATGCATCTTCTTTACAAATTCTGACCTAGATTCCCCTTCTTTATGTATAAAAGAAGTGTCCAGTGGGAGGGGAATAAGGTCTAACGGTGTTAGGGGATTGAACCCATAGACAACCTCAAAAGGGGACTGCTTGGTGGTTCTATGAACCCCCCTGTTGTAGGCAAATTCTACATGAGGAAGATACTCATCCCAAGACTTATGGTTGCCTTTCAGAAGAGCCCTTAAAAGGGTGGATAAAGACCTATTCACTACCTCTGTTTGCCCATCAGTTTGTGGATGACAAGTGGTAGAGAAAAGAAGTTTAGTTCCTAACTTAGCCCATAAGGTTTTCCAGAAGTGGCTAAGGAACTTAGCATCTCTATCTGACACAATGGTCCTAGGCAAACCATGGAGTCTCACAACTTCCTTGAAAAAGAGTTTTGAGATGTGGAAAGCATCATCCACCTTGTGGCATGGTATAAAGTGTGCCATCTTGCTAAACCTATCCACTACCACAAAGATAGAGTCTACACCTCTTTGGGTTCTAGGAAGCCCAAGGACAAAGTCCATACTAATGTCTACCCAAGGTGTAGATGGGATGGGTAAGGGTATGTATAGCCCATGAGGCATCACCCTAGACTTGGCTTGTAAACAAGCCACACACCTAGTGCAATGCTTATGGACATCTTTCTTCATATGGGGCCAATAAAACTTTTCTTTTAGTAAGACAAGGGTCTTGTCTATCCCAAAGTGGCCCATGAGCCCACCCTCATGGCTCTCTTTCACAAGTAATTTCCTAATGGATCCTTGGGGTATGCAAAGCTTTCCCTCTTTGAACAAATACCCCTCAGCCAAATAGAATCCATCTTGGGCCTTTTTCCCACAACTCTCATAAATGGGAGAGAAATGTTCATCTAAAGCATACAAGTCCCTAATATTATCAAATCCTAAAATTTGAGCTCCTAGGGAGCAAAACAATGTGTGTCTCCTAGAGAGGGCATCAGCTACCACATTTGTTTTTCCCTTTTTGTATTTGATAACATATGGAAATTGCTCTAGGTACTCTACCCATTTTGCATGCCTCATGTTTAACTTGCTTTGCCCTCTAATGTACTTAAGTGATTGATGATCACTATGAATGACAAATTCCTTGGAAACAAGGTAATGTTCCCAAGTTTGGAGGGCTCTTATTAAGGCATAAAGCTCTTTATCATAGGTGGGGTAGTTGAGGGTGGCACTATGAAGTTTTTCACTAAAATAAGCAATAGGGTGCCCACCTTGTAACAATACAGCTCCAACTCCCACTCCAGAGGCATCACATTCTAGCTCAAAAGTTTTAGAAAAGTCAGGAAGAGCTAGAACAGGTGCCTTAGTAAGCTTTTCTTTGAGCAAAGCAAAGGCTTGCTCTTGTTTTTCACCCCAGGTAAATGCCACATTCTTCTTCACCAGCTCATTGAGAGGTGATGCAATTGTAGAGAAATTAGGAACGAACCTTCTATAGAAGCTTGCTAACCCATGGAAGCTCCTAATATCTCCCACACTTTTTGGGGTGGGCCATTCTTGGATGACCTTGATTTTCTCGGGGTCCACTTGGACCCCATTTCTACCAACTACAAAACCTAAGAAAACTATATTATCTACACAAAAGTTACACTTCTCTATATTTGCATAGAGGGTGTTTTTCCTAAGGACTGAAAGAACTTGTCTGAGATGTCCTAAGTGATCATCTAGGCTCCTACTATACACTAAAATATCATCAAAATAAACAACTACAAATCTACCTATGAAATCCCTTAAGACATGATGCATAAGCCTCATAAAGGTGCTTGGTGCATTAGTGAGCCCAAAAGGCATCACTAGCCATTCATACAAACCAAACTTGGTCTTGAAAGCAGTTTTCCACTCATCACCCTTTTTCATCCTGATTTGGTGATAACCACTTTTAAGATCAATTTTTGAAAAGATATTGGCACCATGCAACTCATCAAGCAAATCATCAAGTCTAGGAATGGGGTGCCTATACTTTATAGTGATGTTGTTGATGGCCCTGCAATCTGTACACATTCTCCACGTACCATCCTTTTTGGGCACCAACAACACTGGCACAGCACATGGGCTTAGGCTCTCTTGGACCCAGCCCTTCTCCAACAATTCTTTAACCTGAGACTCTATCTCCTTAGTCTCCTGAGGGTTAGTCCTATAGGTTGACCTATTAGGAAGGCTTGCTCCTGGGACTAAATCTATTTGGTGTTCTATTCCCCTTAAAGGAGGTAGCCCAGGGGGTATCTCTTTGGGAAATATATCACCAAATTCATGTAAGAGTTCTTGGACCTTTGGGGGTAAGGTCTCAAATGTAGGAATTGTGGCAGTGCTAAGGGATGTTTCCCTTGATAGGAGAAGGTAGAAAGATTGTTTAAGAAGGAGTGCTCTTTTAATATCACCTTTTGTTGCAAAATGATTTTCCTTCTTAACAATCTTCTTGGAGGAATCCTTTCCCTCTTTTTCCTTCCCCCTGGCCTTTGAAGACAAGGCCTTACTATCTTTCTTTTTCTTTTGTTTTTCTAATTTTTCTTCCTCATCCCTCTTATCTTTCATAGTTAGTTGATCTTTGGCCACCTGTGAAGGTGTTTGAGGATGCAACACAAATTTAGTGCCAAGATGGGTGAGGGTAATCTCATTAGTTAGGCCATTATAAATGATCTTCCTATCAAATTGCCACGGCCTTCCTAAAAGAATATGTCCTGCCTCCATGGGAACTATATCACAATTAACTTCATCCTTATATGTCCCAATGGAGAAAGGTACCTTCACTTGTTGGTTAACTATCATTTCCCCTTGCTCATTGAGCCATTGAAGTTTATAAGGTTTTGGGTGGGGAATGATAGTGAGGTTCAACTTGGAAACTAATCTTGTGCTACAACAATTGCAACAAGATCCACTATCCACAATGAGAGAACAAGTTTTATCTAAAATTTTGCATCTTGTATGAAAGATGTTCTCTCTTTGGGATTGAGATAGATCACAAGATTGACCTCCAAGGAGCCTTCTAACCATTAAGAGGTCACCTTCTTCATGGGGGTAGACTTCCTCACTAGACTCTTCACCCCTTACTTCATCTTCACTTCCACTAGAGGAAGGGCAAGAAGTAGTCTCCTCTTGACTACTATAAATGTCTTGACCCCTCATGATCATGGTTTTCTTTGTGGGGCATTGAGAGGCAATGTGACCTCTCCCAAGACATTTGAAGCATTTAATTTTGCTAGTCCTTTCTTGGGAACTAGTCTTAGGGGTGTATTTCTCTATGGTCTTACCCTTATCTTCCTTGGGTTTTGAAGGTGCAGCCCCTAAAATTCCATGGGCTTGGTCCTTCCTTGGATAAGAGTGAGAGCCATAAGATTTTGAAGAAGGCTTTCTTTTAAGTTGTTGCTCCACTTTTATACAAAGTTGGACTAGCTCATCTAGGTCCCTATATGGAAGGAGTTCAACCTTGTCCCTCACTTCCATATTGAGCCAACTAAGGAACCTAGCTATGCTTGTTCTTTCCTCCTCCCTAAGTCCAGCTCTTAAAAGGAGTAGTTCCATTTGTTGTCTATATTCTTCAACACTCATACTCCCTTGTCTAAGCCTTTGGAGCTTGTCCATAAGCTCCCTTTCATAGTAGGAGGGAATGTGCCTCTTCCTAAGGGCACTCTTAAGATCATTCCAATACTCTACTGGAGGATCCCCATGAATCCTTCGTTCTTTAACAAGGGAAGTCCACCAATAGAGGGCATACCCTTGAAAGCTAAGGGTAGCCAATGGAGCTTTTCTCTCTTCGCTAATATGATGGCAAGCAAAGAGTTGTTCAACCTTCATTTCCCAATCTAAGTAGGCCTCAACATTATCTTTTCCGTGGAAATATGGGAGGCTAATGTTAACCTCTTGAGGCCTTCTATCCTTTTCTCTTCTTTAGGAGTGATGTTTAGTATGTGAACTATGACGCCCTCTATAATAGTCGCTAAGTTCTTCACTTAAACTCTTGCAAGAGTCATGACTACTATAGGAGGCATGTTTTTCTCTTTTCATTTCTTTCATTATTTTTCTTCTTTCTTCCTCTCTTATTTTCTCTCTTTCATCTTGACTTATTTCTTCCACTCTTTTTTTACCTTTTTCTTTTCTCTCTTATTTTTCTTTCCACAACTTAAGGGATCTCAACTCATCTAATATCTTATACAAGGGGTCCTTAGGAGTAGAACCCTCACCATTAACACTAGATGAAGAATGAAGACTCATGTTGGTTCCTAAGTTATGGTTCTTTCTTGTTGGGGGTTTGAAAACAAAAGGTAAAAGAAACTATGGTTGAAACTAGCCAAAATAAACACTAAAAGAGGTGTGAAAGATAAGGTAAAAACTAATTGGTAAAAGGCAAGCTATCTAGGTGGTTTGACAATGGAGGGTAAAAGAAATAATCTATGAAAGTAAGCAAGAAATTAAAGTGCAAGAAATGCAAACTAGGCGGATCCTAAGAGTGTTTGGATGACCTCATTTAAGGTTCCCAACAAAACACTCACTATCCTAAGGGAAAATTGCCTAAAATTATTACACACAAATGGAAGTAGGGTGACCTAGCGGAGGCTCCCAACTTACTTCCAATGAAAGCCCTTTTTGTTACAAAATTTGAAAGCAAAGCAAATTGCCAATTACAAAATTACAAAGAAAAAAGTCCTCAATTGTGGTGGCTATTGTCTCTTTAGTGTTTAACTCAATTTGGAGTGCTTCTTAGTCCAATAGCTCTTAAGGTGGTTGGCCCCTTGCTTCTTGACTCAAATTCTTCAAGATATGGCACCAATCCTCCTTTCCAATTCCCTATATGGCAACTCACAAGCAAGGAAACAAAGAGACAAGCAATAACCAAAGACCAAAAAAAATGAAATGAAAGCTAAACCAATAGAGTTTTAACAAGACAAATTTCCAAGGATTATTCAACAATTAAAGCAATGAAAAGCACAAAAAGCAAGCTAGGACTCAAAGAGAAACCTAGAATGGCTCTAGAGTAGAGTAGAAAAACTCTAAAAAAAAAGACTCAAGAAACCTCTAGTTTTGGCACTTGTTTTCACAATAATTTTCAATTGAAATTTCAGAACTAGGATTGGTATAAAATAGGCACCAATTATAGAACAAATTTTGAGCCAAAACAACAAGCACACTTTCCTTTCACTTTTCTTTTTTTTTCTGGACACTGATTTTTCTGCCAACTTGTGAGATTTTTCTTATTTTTTCCTTTAATCCAAATCGCTTGGTTCTTTTTTTATTATTTTTTTCCAGATGTCTAGAAAATTCAGTAAAAGTTTCAGCTCAAAAAACGTAGCGACCAATTCCCAGTAATTTATACAAGTTCGTATGTTCAAGCAGCCAGCACCAGCGATTTCAACCTAAAAATCAAGAGTAGTGTTTATGTTGCTTAAGGCTTGGATAGTTACAATTTGTGTTTGCTTATGCTCAATTATCTTGAATAACAAAATTCAAGAGAGCTTAAGACTTATTTGATTCACAAATCCAGCCACAACTCAGCACCACAACTCAACTTCATCATAGGCATCATGTAGGAAACTTAGAAAGCAAAAAAAAAGTTCAAGAACAAGACTACTTTTAGGAATTGATTTAGAACATGTTATGAACTAAATAACATGCATGAATTAGACTCAAAATTCAAAAGATAGGCTAAGAATGACAAGAATACATGAACAAATGTATCTAGAATTCAATCAACAAAATAAAATTCAACACAAACTTAGAACATAATGTGACAATTACTATGACTAAACATGACTCTAAGACAACATGGATTAAGTGATTTACACTTAGATTTTTGTGTTTTTTTTTTCTAATCAATATTTTGGAACAAAATTTAGATCTAAAGGTTCAGCACAAGAATATTATGAATGAAAATTGATAGAACCTAAAATCAACACAAAAACAAGATTCAAGAGTAGATCTACAAATTTTGAACCATAGAAATGCAAGAACAAGTGTAGATCTAAGATTTAATCGGTTTATTTTTTTTTTAATCTACTCTAAACAGCACCAAACCACAAGAAAATGGAGGATATACATGGAGAATAAGATGAAGAACAAGGAATTAAAGAGAATTCACCGAACAAAAAGATAGAGGAAGCAAAAGAACATCACCTGGATGAAGATGCTCTTGATACCACATGATGCAAGCTCCATTGGAGCTTGTAGGCCTAGGATCTTCTTCATCAATGGATTCCTTTACTTCTTGGAAGATAAATGGCAGCGGAATGGAGAAGGAAGAGAGAGAGGAGACGCCACTTCAAGGAGAAGATGAGTCTAGAAGAAGCTCACCACCATAGGAGGCCATGGATAAGAGCTTGGAGGAAGAAGGAGATGAATGAAGGGAGAGGGAGAGAAGAGCACGAAATTTTGTGCTCAAAAGGAGCTCTGAAATCTGAAGTTAATATTCAAATGATCAAAGTTGAAAAAAATACACACACATGACCTCTATTTATAGCCTAAGTGTCACACAAAATTGGAGGGAAATTCAAATTTCACTTGAATTTGAAATTGAATTTGTGGAGCCAAAATTTCACTAATTATGATTAGTGAATTTTAGTTATGGTTCAGCCCACTAATCCAAGATCAATTCCAAGATTCTCCACTAAGTGTGCTTAGGTGTCATGAGGCATGAAAAGCATGAAGGACATGCACAAAGTGTGACTATATGATGTGGCAATGGGGTGTAGTAAGCAAATGCTCACCCCCCCCCCTCTAAAATTTAATTGGATTGGGCTTCTACCAATTCAATTAAATTTATTTCCAACCACACACATCAAATATCCACTTAGTGCATGTGAAATTACAAAACTACCCTTAATACAAAAACTAGTCTAGGTGCCCAAAAATACAAGGGCTGAAAAATCCTATATTTCTAGGGTACCCTACCTACAATATGGAGCCCTATATACAAGGACCAAATATAATGACATCCTAGTCTAATATGTACAAAGATAATTGGACCCAACCTTGGCTCATGGGCTCAGAAATCTACCCTAAGGTTCATGAGAACCCTAGGGCCTTCTTCAGCAACTCTAGCCCAATCTTCTTGGAGCCTCTTGCTCATGGTTCTAGTGATTGGTCCCTTCCTAGGGAGGATTGCATCACTAACCTAAATCACAAAACAAATACACGTGTCACTCATGTAAACATTATTTATATAAATAAAAAGCATAAAACACATACCTTGGATAACCCATCCACGTGTAGGGACAACCTCAGCTGTTCATATCTCTCCGTGCCACCAAAGATCTTTATGTAGTCTTGCAACCATTTGCCAAGTTCTTTAATCAATTCGTTATGCATCACAGCCCAACACTCTTCTCCCATACCTAACAAAGCAAAAACTGACTGATATCCACAATTATCATCCGCTTTCACATCAACAACATCCTCAATGAAACCATGCATAAATGGCGGAAATTGATCCAACATGGGGATCATCCTTGCTGGCTTCGGTGGTTCAAAAGATGATGCACTGGGTCTAACTGAGGTGTTGTTGTTTTGAACTGAATGATAAGCATCAACATACTCCCAATAAGATGGATCGCGCTTTGTCGATCTTTCGCTTCTTTTCATTACCTTTTTCGGGACACCTTTCATCTTAACCTTTGTTGGAGGAGGACACATAGAGGTCTCATCGGGAAACATAAATTCTCGAAGTTTACTCTTGAAAGTAGCTTTCCCGCAAACATCAAGTTCCTCGAATCTTTTATATATTCTATCCATCTCTTCCTTGATGCTAACTTCGGCCTCACATAGCCCCTGGTCTGAAAAATTAAGTCTCCTCCAGTACATATGGACTACATCCAGTGGGATGCTTCCACCATCATACCTTTGTAGCTCGCATGCACAAGGAAGACCTAGCGTGGTTCTCAAGACACACCCACAAGAAGATAGATTGTCTTTGAAATGATGTACGCACTCAAACTCAACCGAAATTTCATTTAAAGCGTACCTTGACACCATTCCCAAAAGTCTCTTGTATAAGGTTTTCTTAAAAACATGACCAACGACATGCGTACTTGTTTCGAATGATGCTCCAATTTCAGTGTGCTGCAGCGTCATCATGTTGTTCATTGCATCCCAAACACTACAGAGGTCTCCAATGCTATTCTGTAATACCTTTTTCAGAGACCAATGAGCAGATTCAACCCTACATTTAAAACACACAATAGACAAGACAAATTAATAACAATAATGTTCCAAACAATCATTAAAAGAAACTTGACTAAAATAATAAAACATTTAAATACCTATTTGTTGTTGTGTTGCCTAGGTGCATCACCTTATTCGTCTAGGCCGTGATAAATTTCTCCTTGTGTGGGACAATCCATGTCTCACATACGTAGTCAACGAACATTGGCCACGGGGAACACGCTACTTGAAACCTTTGAAGGTGCTCAGGGAACTCCTATTCCGAAGGACAATCTACCAGGTTACCCCGGCTATCCATTATGTAGTCCCAGGCATTCTTCTGACCAATTAGTGATTTGCACTTTGCCTTCACATTCTTGTCTATGTGAAACCTGCACAACAAATCCGTACACTCCGGAAACACAACTTTCACAGCATTCATTAGGGCTAGGTCTCTGTCTGTGACAATAACAATAGGAAGGTGATCGTTTCTTAAAAAAAGGCCTCGAAACTGTTCCAATGCCCATACAAGATTGTTCACACGCTCACCCTCCAGATATGCAAACCCAGCAGAGAAAGTCATCCCGGTTGGTGTCACCCCCACAAAGTCAAGCAATGGGAGCCTGTACCTATTTGTTTTGTAGGTATTGTCTATCAAAAAAACAAAATGACATGTGTTACATAACTTAATTGCATCTGGGTGACACCAAAACAAATCACACACCACATCTTCATCCTTCAATCTATGCCAATGAATGTATTGGTCACGTTCAAGGAGCCTCATTAGGTGTTGCATTTCAGTGTCATCTCCTCTGATTGAAGAACGATATGCACTTCTTGCATTGTAGATTTGTTTGATTGTGGTGTAACTGTTGGAGTTGTGCTCCTTCAACGTTAGCAGGATGTTTCTTGGTTTCACATTCGACTTCGTCATATCAGCAATGATATTCTTCTCATCATCTGTCAATCTCCCAGCATATGGATGTCCAACTAAGGTCTTCGCCAATTCATGGTTGTGAATCCCACATATCAGCTTCACCGTCCAACCTTCACCTCCATGCACTGGTTTTCCACAAATCTTAAAGGGACAACCACATTTTCTAGTGCCTGTGTCTCTTCTAACAAATTCTTTCTTCCTACACTTGTACTTATCGCTCCTTTCACACCCAATTAACACAAATGAAGTTCTTCCTCTGCTACCAGTATATGTATCAGACCTCATAATTACTGCAACAAAATTGTTTTCATGGGCAACTGTTCGAGCCCACTTCAAAACATCTTCTTGGGTTGCAAAGACCTAGGACACAACCACGACATATTAATTTTTACGCAAATCATACATTAGACCAAACAACTAAAACTGATCGACATGATTACCTGAGAAGTATTAAAAGCATCTGAACAATCAACATGTCCTTCATTCACACCACAATCTTGTTCATCTTGAAAATCCATATCAACTTCTTCAGACATCGAACTGTAATATGCCCATTGATCTTCGTCCATCTTAATTCAAACTATAACTATCACCTGATTCAACATTCAACTAAATAATTCGAACAATACAGCAACCCAAAAAAATTTACAAACTATGAATATCAAACTAATTCAACATTTGACAACCTCACACAAATATTTAATCTACATATACATCAATATTTTAACAACAACCAAATTCAACTTTTAATTACATAATTTCAAAATTATAACCTACAAAGTTCATTTAACCAAAAAATACTTCAACCTAGGCAAAAAAATTAACACTTCAACCAACAAATATATTTTTATGTTTCACATAAATTACAAATAGAATTAACCAAAATAACATTCAAAATAATCTTAAAACTAAAAAATCATAAAACAAATTACTCCACGGAAGAAGGTTTCTTCCGTAGTTGACATTACAACTGCGGAAGAATACTTCTTCCGTGGAGTCTCACGGAAAATGTCTTCCGCAAGACTCCACGGAAGAAGCAGTATTCCGCAGTTGTAATGTCAACAGTGGAAGAAACCTTCTTCCGTGGAGTCTTGCGGAAGACATCATCCGTGAGCACTCACGGAAGAAGTATTCTTCCACAGTTGTAATATCAACAGCGGAAGAAACCTTCATCCATGGAGTCTCACGGAAGACATTTTCCGAGAGATTCCACGGAAGAAGCTGTCTTTCGCAGTTGACATTACAACTGCGGAAGAATACTTCTTCTGTGGAATCTCGCGGAAAATGTCTTTCGCGAGACTCCACGGATGAAGTTTTTTTCTTCCGCAGTAGTAATGTCATTGGCGGAAGAAAATTTCTTGCGTCGAATCTGAAACGCTTACACCATTCTACTACCCAAAATAAACAATCAAACACAGAAAAACTATGTACCTTAGTTGACAAATATCACACCAAAGCAGAGCAGAAGCACAACCAGCACGGACAAATATCACACAGCACAAGCACCACCATGGAGAAAACGAAGAAAGCAACCATGAAATAAAAAAAAAACAGCTTTTTATAAAAGAAAAATGTTCAGGGGCATTTTCGGGTTTTTGAAAAATTGTTGGGTGCCCCTAACAATTCCCTCCCTATACCCTCACAATCTCGATAGTATCTTCTTGGAAATTTATATTTGTCCCTACCCTATTGCTAATGACCCCTACCAATTTTTGAAAATGGGATGAAAAGACATCATTGCACCTCTCTAATTTTCCCCCACCTCCCCAGCTTTTGATTGTAATGGAATTACAATTATGTTGTGTTGGTGACACATGAAATTGCAATTCCGTTGTATTGGGGACACATAAAATCATAATTTTATTATGTTTTTCCAAGCAAAAAAAAAAATATTGAACAAAAATATGTTTTCATGTACAAAATCTAAAACATAAACATATTTTTTACTTTTAGACTTGGTATGCAAAGATATGTATTGGTTGAGTATTTTGTAAGCACTCTTTATACAACAATAAAAATATATTTCTGTTATAATATGAGTGTGTGATACAAAATTTATAACGAAACTATGTTTTCATTGTAATAAGAGATGCATAGAAAATATAAAAACTAAAATAAACACATGTCATGTTTCCGTTTTATATTTTGTTTGTATCTTCATAAACTATAACAAAAATATATTTTTGTTATAAATTTTATATATAATTATACAAGAAAATCATTCATGAGAATATTTTCAAGAAAAAAAAAATTCAAGCACGTGAATAGGAACCATTAGCAATGGGTTAGGCCAATATAATTTCCCACTTTTCTTCTTTTCTCTCTCCAACAGTGAGTCCAACTACACAACAGTGGTGTAAATTTTTACAATTTACAAACCCCCACCAACAGTATTTTGGCAGAATCTCCGCCAAGTATCCCAAATTTTCCCCCAATCTCTTCAGACATTCATCCACTGTCCCTCTATAGAACCATTCATAATCCGAATCCCAAAACCAAAACCTAGGGTTCCCAATTCACAAAATCCACAATGAAAGCCTCTTTGAAGTTCCGAGAAGAACACAAGAAACCCCTCTTCCGTGCAAAAGTCCCACTGAGCATCCTCGGCAAGCCCTTCCAATCCGGCATAGTCGCTGGCGAATCCAAAGAACTCACACTCAACCTTTGCACCTTCTTCGAATCGGGTCCTTCTCTCAAAGTCGCGTATCGCCCCAACGACTCCAAGAACCCCTTTTCCTTAATAGTGAAAACGGGAACTGGACCCTTCGGTTCCCCTCTTAAGAGCTCCATGCTCATGAGCTGTGAGTTCAGTGTTCCCGGTAGAACCGGTTCCCCGTTGTTCATGCTTCATTTCAAACCCCGCTTCGGCGACTTCACTTTCAAGAAGACGCAGTCTTCGATTTTTGATGGGAAAGGGTTTGGGTCTCTGAACACACAAAACGACGCCGTTGAACTTGAGAACGGAACCGTTGAAACGCCGTTGATGGAATCGGCGAAGGTTTCGATTCTCGGCGACGGTGCCTCCGGCGCCGTCGCTGGGATGTTCTCCGGCGTGGAGGTGGCGGCTCGGACGACGCTGCCGGTGCGGGGACGCGCCGCCGTAAAGTTCCGGTGGGGAGTTAGGGTTCCGTCGGAGTTCAAGGGGAACAACGCGTTTCAGAAAATTCCGTTTCTCGTGATGGATAAGATCGGCGTGGAACACATGATGGAGTGCGGCGTTTCGAAGGAGAAGGTTAGCGCCGGAGAGAAGTCTAGGGTTCCGGCGAGCGCTGACGTGGCGGAGGCGTGTTTTGCGGTGAAGCGGCAGATGGAGGTTCTGCAGGCGGAGAACGGGTTGCTGAGGAACGCCGTGGAGGATCTCCGGCGAGAAATCGTCGGCGTTCGAACCTCAAGTTCGGTTATGGGCAAAAGCCCTAATTTGAGAAAGAATGAGAAGAAAACGACGTCGGATTATGGTAATTTTCCCGGGAAATCGACGGAGGCTGAAGCGAGCGAGAAGTTGAAGAAAGCGTTGATGGGAGCGGCTGCTGGTAGTTCTTGAATTTAAATCCGTCGAAATGAAATGCAATCAGTTTGCACTGTCATTGTTTTTTGAGTATATTGTCTATAATTTTTTTGGGGGTTGTAGATTTGCGTTTTTCTCTCAGTTTTTAGTTTCAGTTTTGTTGCTGCGAAATTTTTGTGTAGTTTATATATATTATGATATAGGTTGGTTCGTTAAGGCTTGTTCTTGTATTCAGTTTTGAAGCAATGAATGGAAAGATCATGAAAATAAGCAAATTTGAGATTTTTTTGTAGATGGGACGAAATGGGAATCAAATTGGTGTCGATTGTTGTCACAACTGAAATCTAAATGTTAGCAGTAGATGTTAGTGCAGATGATACAACTGAAATCTAAGCTTGGTTTGGTTTGGTGTAAATTGGGTAATCAAGTTTTGATTGGAAAAGTTCATTCATTTTGATTAATTATTTATATTCTTGTGATTAGAATTCATTTGAGTCCAACATTGCAAGATGGTTTCAAAGCAAGGGCAGTGGCATCTTGTAGCCAAATGTGTGAGATTGATGGGGGCAATGGTGCTTGATTAATTGGTTAAGTGAAAATGGCATTTTAGATTAGTGCTTTTCTTTCTGGGAATTGACAAAATTGTTGAGTCTCAGTGCGAAACGGGTTTCCGGTGTGTTGTTTTCAACTTTTTCAGCTGTTGATGCTCATTGTTAGATACTCTTTAAAGAGATTGAGATTCTTTATGTTGCTTAGAATTTTTTGGTTTGGCAGGGAATTGAATTTTCAACTTTCAGCTGTTGATGTTCAATGATAAATATTGGTTGAAGAGATTGAGATTCCTCATGTGGCTTAGAGATTTTTGGTTTGGGAGGGAATTGAATTATTGAAATTCAATTTGGTGTTACTGTCAGATTTCTAATTTGAAAATTAAATTTTCGCACTGTCCACGCCAGCTATTGCTTCAGATGAGCCAGATTTGTCGGAAGAAATGGCCCAATCATTGATAAATGATAATACAATTTTACAAAGAAGAGGGAAATGTATTGGCTGTGATTTGAATAAACTTGAATCTTTATCATAAAAAAATATTGTCATATGGTAAAATATAGGCAGTGAGCATAATCTGCCAATTTTTTTGGTTGAATAAACTAATGCTATGTTTGTTTAGGTAAAAATAAGAAAAATAATGATAGAAATGGTCAGATTGATTAGAAAATTGTCATTACACTTATTTGATACTACACGATAGAAATTAGCAAGGAAAAAAATTGTGTGGACATTACAAAAATATATTCTCTTTATAGGAGGGATGTTTCTATTTTTTTTCACTTTCTTTTGTGAAATTCATTTTAAAAAATCTATTATTTTTATTATTGATTTGTCTTTGACCATTTCTCTGCATAGAAGTAAAATATTTTTATACATATATTTATTTCTTTTTATCCACAATTTTCACTCACAAATAAATTAAAAAGAAAATTTCTCATTTTTTTGTTTTAATCATTGAAATCTTATTTTATTTTAAATAGATGAAGTTAAGGTTTAATACATTTTTTATCTTTCAATTATGGATAATATGAAATTTTGGTCTCCTTTTTTTAAAAATGATTTTTTAATTTTAATTGTTACTATCAAATCTGTATTAGTTTCTATATATTCAAAATATCTAAAATCCTTACTTTCTACTCAAACAATATGAGGCTTATGATGCAACTGGGATAGGAAATAATTTGAACATTTTTGGAGAAAATATGCTTTACTAAATGACTTGAGTGAGGATAGTATAAAATTATTTAGAATAAATTACAATAATACTCCCTAAAGTTTTGTATAATTATATAAGTATCCATTACTTTTTTAACTCTTACATTCACCTTTCTTGTATGAGATGTTGGTGTATGATTTGGGTGAGATGTTGAGGGAATGTAAGTATAATGTTTTCACACATATAAGGAGGTATTAATACCATGTTTTTGAACTTGAAGAGTTAGTGTAAGAAAAAAAAGTGAGATTATGTGTAATTTAATAAAAGCTTAAGGGTGTCGCTGGAATTTCTTCAACAATTTATAATCTATTTGGGTTGTTATATTTGGGTATTCGTAATCTATTCGGGAACAAAAATCAATTGAGAGAATTGAATTTTTTTATACAATAGTTTTAGATTTTCATAATTAGTTTTGCGATGCATAAAATTATTTTTTAAAAATATAAAAGTTTTGGCTTTTCTGTTTATAAGAGTTCATTATATATGTAGCCATAAAACATACCTATATTCAATCTTCAAGAAACAATTATACATTACTATTCAAATAAAAGGAATTCTTCTAAACTCACTTTTAAAATTACATTCCCAAATAAAAATTATGTTTTAACCTTACTCTTTTTCAACATCGATTCTTTAAAAATTTGTTGGACTAAAATCAAAATAAGCACACTCTTAATGAGTTCAGTTTATAAACAATTTGAGTATCAAACGAGAATTTGAAAATTACATTCACAAAAACTAATTTGAAGACTTAATCACAATGAATGAATTTTTTTAAGAAATTAAAATTAAGTAAAAAATTAATCAAGAGATGAAAACCATACATTGCTAGTAAAGGTGGAAATGAACAGTACTAAGTAAGTCTTTATTTATATAGTCTACTTCTCAAATTAAAGGTTTGAGCCTAACCTATTTATTTTATATAGTTCTTGTTTTAAGATCTAATTTGACATTTTTAAAAGTTTGATCTAACGGAAAAATCAAAATATATTTTACAATAATATTTGTTAAATAAAACTAAGCATACTTTTGAATAGGCTGGCCGAGCTATCCCTACACGAGTCAATTAATTTAACATTTTAAATATATTAACACTCAAAAGAATTGCAATAAAAAATAATTTAACAATAACAAAACTAAACTAATAATCATAGTTAATTGATTATAATGATGAGCTTTGTCCACACACATTTAACAAAAAACAAATAACATTCTTGAAATAAAAATAATAAATACTTTATATCAATACCATAATAATTTAAACTCTAGTGATAGTGACCAAATTCTATAGGTCATCGACGGTTGCCTCTTCCGTCTAGGGTTTCTCCACTTCACAAGTACACCCTCGATTATAACACCGTTCTCAAATCTCTTTGGAGCTCCAAAGGAAAATTGATTATCATTGCTAACAACTTCCCCCAATACTATGCTATGTTGGTAAAGGTTGGAGTTCATCATTACAATGAGAAACAATGTGAATTTAGTCACTGCATGTGGCAAATATTACAGAGTGTTGCTGCCTTAGTATTATAGATCCTGGTGATTTGGATATCATCAAGACACTACCTGGTGAACACTAAAGTCGTGTTGAAGTCCCTTGCTTGTTATTTCTAGTTTTAGTCGATTCAGATTTTAAGAAAGAATATCTTATTGAGTTGTAGATACTATTTCTTGGGTTTGGCTTTTTTGCTTAGGTGGAGGGCAAAGAAGGCCTCCTTTTGGGGGCTACAGCCATAAGTGATATACCACTGTTGAAGAGTTAGAATTTTAATCTATGCCAGGACCTACGGGTGATCGAAGCCGTACCCGAATCAAATAAACATGAAAATGCAGTAACTAGGAAGTGATCCTAGGTCGTTTCCCAACGAGCAGTGACAAACCAAATGCTCATAATATACTTGCAGTAACAGTAACGATTGGGGGGGGGGGGTTTGTTTGTTTTGTGATTAAAGAGCAGAACAAGTAAACTGGAATACGAAACTACTAATGTTAAAAACGGGTTGTCTCCTCTAAGTCAGAAGCCATTCTCTTATCCTGGGTTATGGAGAATTCGTCCCTAACAGTCAACCACTTAATCCAACCCTATTTCAATTTACTAAGCGAAAATCAACTTAGGGTTTTCAATACGTGATTAGGCACCACATACACCAGTTAGCCCTTCGTCCATTAAGCATGAACGCAAGTTAGGCTCAGAGGCAATTAATCGAACACGAAGCGTGCACTGATTAATATTCACGAATTTGGGATAACTGGTGAAGGGAAAACTGCCAGGAAACCACATTACAAGCGAAACCTCAAAGAGAGTTGGGCTTCGTCCTCAAAAGGAAACAACACCAGAAAATCTAGCCTTCCATGGATTCAAACAGAAAACGCAAATGAAACATGAAGCAGAAACGTAACTGAGTAGAAACGTAAATGAACAGAAACGTAAAATGAAAGTAGAAGAAGAAGCAAGAACGAAATTGTAATTAGAAGCAGAAAACGTAAAATTGCATTACGTGAACAGTAGCATCAAAGCAGAAAACGTAAAATCCTAAAATAAAAGCTCTGAATAATGAATAGCATAACAGAATGCCTTGCACGAATCTCAAGGCTACTATTTAAAAAGAGTCACTCAAAGTCATTGGGCCCTGTTACAATACTCTGGCCCAAAACGAAATAAACACTTAACAACATAAAATAAAATTGCGAAATTTCCTAATTAGAAATTAACTAAGGTAAGCGTTGTTTTATTTGCCCTCTTCAAGTCCACAACCAAAATCCAGATTAAGCCCAATGTTTCATTAATTCCTGAAATTAGATTAAAAACATCAAATTAGCTAAATGGGCCCAAATAATAAAATTGCCTAATTAATTGACAATTAAGATCAATCAGTAATTAAAATGGTGCAAAAAGGGTTTAGAAAATAGAAGAAAATGATGGCACATCAACGGACTAAGGGACAATCTCAAGTAGACAGTTTCTATGCGACGAAGGTCTCCCAAAAGGTAACGGAGGCGTGCAAATTAAAGGTTTTCTTGGGCTAGACCGAGATTGGCCCTCGAGTGCAAAGACAGAAAAGTGTAAGGTACATGGTTTTTGGGTGTTCTAGACGAGCATCAAGTAATTTTGATTTTTCAAGAAAAAAAATCTTTTATAGACTAAAGCTTTTTGAATAACTTGAAATATAACATTTTTAACTTTTTTTTAAAAAAGAAAACTTAATTAACAAATTGTTGGTAAACGAGTTTAGAAATTTGGTAACTTAACGAAAGTTAAATACAATTAATAGATAATGAGGCCTTTTGAAAAAATGATTGGTTGTGAAAACATAGGATGTATCGATGTTGAAGCCAATTTGAAGGTAAGTATTGAGTCTTTAGATTGGCAGAAGTCAAATTGATTAAGAAAAGATCAAAGCTGAGTGGAGCTATTGGCGAATATATGATTCCTAGACATTAGGAGTAAGGAAGAATAGTGGGCGAAACCGTTTTTTAGTGATAAGATCTCAATTTATGCAGAACGATATGTTAGTTTATAAATATTCAAAATTGTAACTGAAAAATGACCTTCAACTCAAATTCAAATCAATTTATCTTATTTCTAATTATTATTTGTTCACAATTTACTAGCCTTTTCTTATTTCTGGTTCTTTTTTAATCTCTTTACCGTTTATCCCTTTTATTGTTTTCAATTTAGTTTCTTGGTTAACTACTTCACCTACACCAAGTGTTTTTTGGAGTGACTTGTGAATCCAATGTTAGAAAGCAATTTTCCCTTTCCAACGTTAATTGCTTGAACATTAATTTGGAATCATGTTGATGCTTTACGCCAATATCTTTTGTTTGATTTCACGTGAAGAATTGTGATTTTTAGTGACTAAAAATTTGTGACGAAAATTAAAGTTGTCACTAATAATATATCATCTATGACTAAATTTTATTTTGTCACTTATGTTATTTACAATAGTGATACAAAAGAATTTGTCACTATAATTTTATTATTAATGACAAAAAAAAAATATTTGTCACAAAAGACTTGTCACTAATATCTACATATTTTATTTTCATATTTTAAAATTTCCAGTAATGCACATTTTAGTCAAGTAGTCAACATTATTAAGGTATTCGTGAAAAAAAGAAAAAAAATGAGTTTGTCATAAATATTATATTTCATTAGTCTATTTGTTTTCAATTACAATTGACAAATTATTCATCATTAAAAAGTTAGAACAGTTATGAGATAATAAGTAATTGATAAATAATTTCATTGAAAATTTAAAGAAAAAAGAAGAGTTAAACTAACATCTCACTATAAGAAGCAAACAAAACCACCAAGTCATCTTTGTTTCTTGTAAATTAAGTAACAACTGATTTATTTACATTCTATTTATGTTACAAATATACATATTGTATTATTAATATTGCATTATTAGTATTTATTATTTATATTTTTTAGTTATATAATCTTATTTATTTATGTTTTATTATTTATAAATAATAAAACATAAATAAGGAAATATAAACTAGAGCATATAAATAATAAAAGTAAATAAAAATATAATGATGCAAATATAAAATAATAAAATATAATCAATGAAATATTAGTTATCTTGTAAATGTAAATTTTAAAATTAATTATTAGTCATGAAGGTAAATATCTATCAATATAGTAAAATACTCGATGTGTTAAGATTTTAGATAAGTAATTAAAGATATCTATGATATGTAAAAAAATTAAAATATTAAAATCTTTCAATTATATATTGGATATCACATAATTTATTCAAACTTCATTAGTTTTCTCTATATTAATTATTACTAACCTTTAAATTTTTGCTGTAAAATAAATTTAAATTATTTATTGAAGTTTTAAAGCACATATATTAATTTTTTAGTAACCTTAAAATATTATTAGAATAAAATATTATTTTTTGATTGAATGTCAATAGACCACTAACAAAAAAATTTGGGCAATCAACTTCCATCATGTGGTGGATTTGAAGGTAGTTAAAATAATACCTACCTTTTAATATTAGCCTATTAAATTAAATTTTCCATCTATTATTTCTAGCAAACTAAAAATATAAATTAAAATTTTAAGTTCGATTTTATTTTTATAATTTTTTATTTAAAATAAATGTCAAAAAACGAAAGTATGACCTTCACAATAGTAGTTATTATAGCAAGTAACAAACATAATACATGATTAAAAAAATACTAAAAGTAAGTAATAATAAAGTTTGGTGTACAAAAAATAATATATAACAATACTACTAAGCACCGTCAATATAATCACTTTTGTCATCTTTTGCTAAATCAATAATTTCTTCATCACTTTCTTCTTCTTCTTCACGGTCGAACAAAATTATTCTTATCCAAAGACAATCCTCGAGCATTATCTAGGCATTAGATGTAAAGGGGATCGAGCCAATATCATCATTTTCTTGACATTTCTTGACAAGCCTCAGGCGTAGCTTTCTTAGACACATGTCTAGAGGCTTTGTTTTCACAACAACTAACCAATTAGGATCTTTGGTATCTTTAACATAATATACTTGTTGAGCTTGAATGGCCAAGACATATGGCTCATTAGTCTTCAGTTTATGATTACTATTAATAAGAAAGAATCTATATTTGTCTATCCAATATCTTTTTTTGGAGGACACATCCCACCAATCACATTTAAACAAAACAACATTGCTTCCACCAGAGCAACTGAATTCAATAATCTCTTAAGACACCAAAGTAATCTAAATTAACTGCATTTTCATCACAAACTAAAACTCCATTATTTCGTGATTTCAAATGCATATCATGATCCTTTATATTAAACCTCCAATCATTTATAAGATTAACTTGTGTATCAGAAAACACGTATCAGATCCACAAGCTAAGTTAAACAATGATTCATTCATACTTTCTCTCCCATGCATTTTCAAAAGTGTTGCATTCTGTTGAAAAAGATTATATAAGTGATCATATTCTTAAATTATATAATAATAATTAATAACAACAATAAATAATAATATTATTATTATAACTAGAGGGAACAAGGCACTCCGTTTATATATTGTTATATATTATAGTTATAAAGGGTAAAATAGAATAGATATAGAAATATAGACATCAAAAGGTAGTTACACAAAATGATATCCCCTTTATATATTGTTATATATTATAAACTATAAATTATAGATTATAGATAATGAACATATATAAATTCATACTTACATGATTTTTTAAACCACTGCAAAAATTCTTTTTCATGCCTTTGTTCCATATTTTGAGAATTTGTTTTCTCTAATTCTTCTTTGTGTAGTCTAGTCATTTGAGCACATATATAATAAATATGATGAATTACATACCATTAGAATAAATATAAATATATAATTTAATAAAATTACTTACTTAATAAATGGTGATAGTTCATCCCAATTTTGAAGAGCATAAATTCTTGATTGCATGCATTCTACTAAACTCAACTCAATGTACTTTTTCCCGAGCAATGGTTTGCCAACTTGTGAAAACATAATTTCTTCGTAGTCCATTCAATCTTGTCTTAACTCCATGTAAGTACCTAGAATAGAAATGCAAATATTCTTGTGCAATATATCCTTCAGACATAGATCCTTCTCGATGGGCCTTATTTTTTGACATATGATTTAGTTTGAGCCTACGCATGTATCTTTCAATAGGATACATCCAACGATGTTGCACTGGACCAACAATCCTTGCCATTGCTCATCTACTAAGTGAATGGACAAATGGACCATTATGTCAAAAAAAGGAGATAAGGTTAGAACTATTGTTTTTTGTAACAAGTCTAAGTTCTACAAACTCAATGTCTTAGAGCATAACTCTCTAAAAGAGAAACTAAATTCAATTAACGCCTCACAAACTTCCTTTCCTAGAACATCACACTTATTGCAAGTGGAAGATAATGATGTAAAAACACATGGGAATCATGACATTTCATCCCAAATATTTTTTCATCTTTAACATCTATGCAACGAGAAATATTGGATGAATAACCATCAAAAACCTTTAAATCAACTAAAAATTGGCAAAAGGCGTGTTTTTTCCTAAGATGACATAGTGTAACATGCTTGTTGGAATGTATCTTTACCTTCTTCAACCATGGTTGCATGAAGCTCACGTCTAATATCGATACACTCTATCAAAACGAGACTTTATACTATCTTTTGTCTTCCCTTCAAGATTTTAACTTTAGACATTTCCAATAAAGTAATTTAAAAAAAAATACTTTTCTTCTTCCAATTCCCAAGCAAATGAATCTTTCCTCCCCTCTTTCTTTTTTTTCATATTTACCAAACTTCACCTAACATTTTTTAAAAAATAATAATATTAGAATTTGATGTAAAATTATACATATAAAAAAACCTAGTTGTTCAATGATATTCGATCCTTAAAGATTTTAAATTAGAATTTAACTGAACTTATGTATAAATATGATCCTTTTTCACCTAATAAAATACTAACTAAATTAATTATTCAAAATTTCATTTTATTTAAATAATTAATATTAAAATAATTCTGCATTATTTTTTTATCTATAAAAATTTATAAATGGGATACCATTTTGTATAAGTTCACATTTCTATATTTATTCTACCCTTTATAACTACCCACTATTAATTTTTTTCATATTTTTTAACTTCTTATTTTTCTTTCTTTTTATTTTATTATTATTATTATTATTATTATTATTATTATTATATTTTAATTTGATTTATGTGTTATTCTTTAATCAATATTTAAAAATTGAGTTTTGAATGAATTTGAATTAATATAACTAAATTTGACCGAACAAGTAAGTTTAAATTTTATTACGCTAACAATATATTATGATTAGAGAGTTAGTATAATAAGTAAGTTTAAAATTTTATTAAGCTAAAAAGATTTAAATTTATTTATTATATAATTAATTATAATTGTAATTATTATAAATTTTTGAAAAGTTAAAATTTTGGTTGGAGTTATCTTTTATCATATAATTACTTATAATTCTAACTATTATAAAATTTTTAAGAATTTCAAATTTTGATTAGAGAGTGTTACCTTTTATTATATAATTAATTATAATTATAACTATAATAAACAAATTAAATTTTGGTTTTCTATTGAGCCAAATAATATTGTGTGGTCTATACATGTAATCTCATTTAATGAATATCATTTTTTTTCTTATAGTTATTATTTTTTGTATTATAAAATTTAAGAGTTAAATTTGATAATGTAATTCACAAGTTAAAATATAGTTACGCTAATTTTATAATTTTATTTAAATAAATAAATTTAATACATAACTAAACCTATAAATTAGTATAACTAATTTGTTGTTGTTAATTTAAAAGTGAATATAAAATTTATTTAAAATAATGTTAAAATAATTTTATTTGAATGAGTGTCAACTAATAAATTAATATACACTATAAATGAACCAATTGAAATTCAAGGTAAGCAATTAAAAATACTAACCTAGTCAACATGTTGATATTATTCAATTATATCATCCCAGACAATGGTTTAGAGGTGGATTGTTTTTCTTTATTGTCATCAAATGCTTTTGCATTATTTCTCCAAGAATGATCATGTGACAAAACTCGACAAGAAGTAGTACAAGTTGGACATGTAGATTCCAAATAATCACCTCGGTAAATGATGCAATCATTTAAGCAAGCATCTATTTTAACATAATCTAGCCCAAGTTCACGAGTAAATTTTCGAGCCTCATAGTAAGACATAGGAACTTTATTTCCATGTGGAAATGCTTTTGCCAACAAAGAAAGCAAGGCGTAAGTTGCTTTGTCACTCAAGTCAAAGAGACATTTGATATTCAATAGTTGAACAGTAAATGATAGCTTAGAGAAGTTCTCACAACTAGGATATAGTTCTTGTTTGCAATAACAAAATAGTTTAGAAAACTTATCTTCTTCTATGTTCACACTATTAGTGTTCGTGCTAGTTGTATAAGCTATTTCCTAAGCTCATGTGATGTTTTCAATATTCATAGCACTTCCAAGATCATGTAACATATCACGAACCCATCATTGCAATTATTTTAATCATCATAATCAAAATCATTAGACTCATTAATCACTTCTCCATGATGCTCCAATATAAAATAGCCCCTTTTTATCCCATTTATGATCAAGTGTTGATACATAACTTTTTGACTTCAAAAAAGATCATTTCTGCATTTTCTACATGAACAACAAAGTAACTTTCCTTTTTCAAAATTATTGAATGCAAAATCAAGAAATTCTTAAACTCCTTTATCATATGGAGGAGTTGTTGTTATTTGGATCCAACTTTTATTTAACTTCATATCTATCAAAGAAAAATAATAAATTATCAATATAAACACTTACATTTTTATTCACATAAATAAGAAGTAAAATGACGAACCAAAAGATAAAAAAATATTCTTCTTCATAGAAAATTGTTTCTAATTTTTATAGTAAACATAATATTTTTATTTTTTATTTTACTGTCTATCATCTAAACATAATATTATTATTTTTTATATTTTTCAAAAAAATTTTAAAAAAATCAAGTGTCCATAATATATAGCTTATTTATTAATAAAAATAATAGAAGATAATTAAATATGATTAATTTTCAATACAATTACAAAATTAATTTTGACAATATAACTCTCCTGAAGTCAAAGGAGTTTATGTAAACAAATGAAGTTACATAACAAAATTCAAATGAAAATAATAATAAAATTATTTTTATCAAACATAACTCATAATTTATTCCATTACAATCACTTTTATGGAGATCATTAATTAGAAATCTTCTAACAAAAATATTGAACATAAAATTACGCGGATAAATAAAAAAATGTAAAAGAAAAATAATAATTGATGAGTGAAAAATTATAATTAATAACACGTGATAATTAAAAGTCAGTACAATATTTATGTTAAATTTGCTCAGATATCAAGTTCATTATTTGATATATATTTTTTCAAGAAAAACATTTTTAAACAATGAAAGTTAGTTTGTAAAATGAAACACTGAAAGTATTAAATATGAATTTAATTATTGGATTTTAAATATCCTCAATTTCAATTAAACATTTATAACATCTTTTAAAAGTTAATAACAATTTTCAAATTATTAAAATTACTTAATATGAAATTACTAATTTACATGCAATTATTCTCAATTTTAAAAAACTATAATATTTTAAAATTTTAATAAAATATTTATTAAAATTCATAATAATTGAAAACATTCATAAAAAATTTTAAAGTTTGAATTTCAACAAAGCATTTATGATCATTATAAATAATTAAAATAATCAAATTTAAAATTATTAATTTAAGCTGTAATATTTCTAATTTCATGAAAGTATTTATAAAATTTTATCTTTTTAACATGATATTATATTTTGAAATTTGGATTAATATCATCATTTAAAAAAAATATATGGAGGCAAATTTGTTTATATTTAAAAAGCTAAACCCCAATTGTGTTTTGAAATACTTTATGTATAATTATAAATGTTTTATTATCACAATTTAATTTAATATGAACTATTAATTTTTAAATTAAAAATTCAAATTTAATTAGGGTCCAGGGCTACTGTATTTTGAAATAGAATCGTTTTTATTATACTTTTGTATTGGTTTTTTAAGATTGGAATCTGTTTAAAAACCAGACAAATTTGTTTCTATTTAAAAAGCTAAAAACTTATTGCTAGAGACAAATTTATCTCCAATTACAATTTTTTGAATTTTGATGTAGTTATGAAAAACGAAATTCCAAAGTATATAAATTATTAATTACAAATAAGATTTTTTTTAATTAGGGTTCATTGTTAATATATTTGATAAAATATTTTGAAATCTTCATGGCTGATAAAATATTTTTAAATTACATATCTTTAACGACTAAAATTAGGCGATGACTCAAATTAAGGGCAATAATTATATGTGATTTGCATTATAATATTTATGGCTAATAAAGTGATGATTAATACAATTAGAGTGATTAAGATTAGTGTAATCATAAATACTTTATCAAGATTATATCATATCATATCTTTTTTTAATATGATCGAAATTGATATTCAAATTGAAGATTAAAGATTCAAATTAAAATTTTAAAACTCTTCAAATTCAGAGTAAAATTTGTTGTACTATTTTTTGTTTAGGTTTTGGATTGTTATTTCAGTTAATTTCTAATTATTAATGTATATTTAAATATGATTCATTAAATTTGTTTGTTTAGTAAATGAATAAATCATGAATAAAAATAACTGATGATTTTGTTATACTATTTATATTTATGGACTAACATTTTAAAAATAAATCACCAAAAAAATACTGATGATTATTGAATAAATAAAGAACAAAGAAATAAATAGAAATAATCAGGTAAAAAAATAGATGATAAAGGAAGTAATATATTAGTTAAATAACAAAAAAATCATGAAAATTTGAAAATATTTTAAAATTAAAATATCAGAAACGTTATGTATATTTTTTACAGTTTTTTTATACAATAATTGTTTTGTAATTGCTTTAGAAAACAACCGAAATGTTAAAAACACAATACAGAATGAAATACTGTTGATTTTATTGTGAACATCAAAATACACACAAAAATGTTTTTAATCCTATGCCGATCTAAATGCCTAATGATATTTAGATAAAGAACATAAGGGTCTCCAATCTACAAAATATCCCCAGCGTACAGACTATTATCCTTCACAAAATCAATCATGCACCTAAATATCCCTTTGCATTTCTTCTGCTATCGGTTATAATTTTGCAGTTATAGATGCAGTCATCTTCAGGTAGCAGGTTTACTATTCTTTCATTTCTTTGTGTATACAAAATAATCACTTCAACAAATTTTGAAGGAATTTCCTAAAATAATATATAACAAATAATTAAACAAATAATAACAAAAGTAAAAAAAAAGTATAAAAAGATTCATTCTCAATAATACATTTTGTCCCCTAGCAAGTGCTTTTGAAACAACAGTCAAGGATCTAATATATATATATATATATATATATAACACAAAACAATCTAATTTGATATTTTACAATTTGAATTGGATGAATTATTTCAATTTTTGCATTGTTTTTTTTTTAAGGAACAACTCTTTTATTCTTTTTGTCAATATAAATGAAATTTTATTAACTAGAATAGGAACAAATTTCTAAGTTAATATTCTAAGTACAACACTTATTAAATAAAAAGATCAAGACATAATAAATATTACAAAAAAAAAACTTTGTAATAAAAATTTTAAAAAATTATTAAAAATATTAAATCTTATATCCGAACTTGGTTTGAATTACAAGTCAAAATTTCCTCGAGTTTTCTAAATTTACAAATATATGTTTATAATAAATTAAACAATGCAACAACTTCTATATTAACATTTACTTGAGAATGGAATAGAAAAACTAATATAAATTTAGTATGTTTAGAATTATCTTCAATTTGGTTTAATTTTAAGCATATAAACCAAAAATGAACTTAACCGAATAAAAAAAAACACTCCAGTTTTCTTATTTATTCGATTAACAGTATGTTTAGTTTTCATTTTTTTAATCGATATAACACAGTTTGAAATAGTTTAGTTTCAATCACCTTTAGCCATGACACATGAACTTCAATTAAAATATAACAGCTTAGCTCCACCTAACATGAGCATGCACTAAAAGCTTTCTTAATGAAACAACCGATCAGAAAATTGAATATCATACATGGATATTTGTTGTTACGGAATGGACAAAGCCCTCCCCAATCAGAAAAGAAAAAAAAAAAAAACTACTGTCACATTTCACACTCAAGAAGTTTTTGGTAAATTGAACCTGCATGTATCCTACCTTTTTGTGAAGGTGCACTCAGTGATCAGATCAAGCTATAAATTAACAAAGCAATATTTGATAAAGCTGGGACTAGTTTAGATCAGGCAACTAGTATGAGGTGATGAATTCATTAACCCAATTAAAAAACTGACAGATTTTGATATAGGCACTATTCTACCTCAATACCCCACTAATTGATCACATTCAAAGGACATGCCAAAATCGCCAGTACCAAACTTACCCTATGGAAGTTTTAAAGATGATGAAGTGATGAGGTTCCATACACGGGAGACTAATTTGCTCCCTCCATCTAAAGAGTTAATCATCATAAACAAGCATGGAGTAAAGTATACTGCATTTCAACTATAGTAGTATACTATGAGCTCAGTGACTGAGTGTTATGAAACACAATAATATAAATAACCTGAAGGTCCATATCCATAGCCCATCTGATTCAAGACAACTCACATATGGGCATTTCTTCCTGCATCCCATAAAAACACCCAGCGTCCTCCTTTCATTTCATTCCGGAAAGGATAATCGCGAATGTTAAAACTTCATTACTGATTACCCTTTCTGGAATGGCGTAGAAAGTTTTAGCCCTCACACATAAGTGAACTTTTGCAATCTACAAACTAATTCATAGTATCAAATTGCAATAGATCCAGACTGAAACATCAGCAAAGAAATAGAAATTAGGATTGCCTCTAAAGTGAATAAATGTGTAAAGTGAGAAAGAAAGTAAGGGTGTATCTGCTGTTGATTTATAGTTAATGGCAGATTGCAGAATACTAATGGCAGACTGCAGAATATGGTGGAAGACCAATATTCCGTAATATAAGCAAGCCATTGCGGCCTATGGCACTGCAATAGCAGACCTCTCTTCACAAAGTCCTTACAACGGTTGGCAAAATATCTGCCAGGCCATTCCACCACCATTTAACAACACTGGGACTCTTACTTTCTTATTTCACACATTTGCTTACTTTAGAGAAGCTAAATCCATGAAAGTACTATAAAATATGGCTAGGTAGTGGAGTCAAACCCAAACCTTATGAAGAACAATGAAATCCTTTTACACAAAAAGCATAAACTACTACCAATTGGTGCCAGTGCCAACCTCCAATTTAAAGTTCTTTTTGAACCTATTCAACAAGATGTATCTATCTATCTATCTATATCCTATGCCAATAATTACATACCTACAGCATTTCAATTTGAACTAAAAAAATGGAAGGTTCTCTCAGTATTGTGCAACACTAGAATGAGTCTAAACTTTCAATTTACACATGCTACTAGCTGCTAAACCACTTCCACTACCATAACCTTCAACTCATGATTCACGGCACAATCAATCAACAAATTCCAAATCACGCACACATTAAAAAATTTCCAATAATCCAATGTAACTTTCAGCACTCAAATCAAGAACCAAACGGATCCACACTAAAAAATGGAGACGAATTCCGGGTTCAATTCAAATAGCTCCTCCTCCTCCTCGATCATAACGAAATTCATATAACAATAACAATTAACAACACACACCATTCACCTAAAGTTCTAAGCCTAAACGAATATGAAAAGAAATAGGAAATCAAAACCCCAATGTAACGCAGAACGCCTTATCCACATTCAAGAAAGAGTCAATAACAACAATATCAAGCGAGTCAACAATCTCATCATCATCATCACAATTCAAAATTCAAAACACAGAAGAAAAATAAGAGTAACCAAGGAGTTCAAATTCCAAGAGTTGTATACCCTTATTACAGCGAAGAAACCTTTTTTGTTTTTCCTTTAACAAAACCTAACATGGACGGATCCGAGTCGACTCAGTCCGATTCGTCGTAGGACGACGACTCGCTGTTGTTATTGGTTGCGGCGGCGGCGAGGGAGTTTTCGATCTTGAGGCGCTCGAGGGCTTTTTCGTGGGCCCAGGTTTCGATGGTGAGATCGGGCTTGGCGTTGAGGCCGACGCCGAGGATGACGATAGTGAGGAAGCTGGTGACGTAGCAGGGGAGCTCCCAGTCCTCCCACTTGCGGGACTGGCCCGGGGGCGGAGGGGTCCGATTGAAGAGGTACCCCTTCGGCCTCTCCTCGTGGCCGGGGCTCGTCCACCGGCTCGGCCCGGACTCCGCGCCGCCGCGGGTCCGCAGGGACTGCTGCAGCCGCCGCCGGAGCGCGGCGGAGGCGCTGCTCAGGGGCGTTGGTGGCGGCATCGGTGATAGGCTTTGATTTTCTGTTTTTTGATCGATCTCTCGGGAGAGAGAGAGAGAGTGAGTGAGACCTCAAAGAACGTTTTTAGCTACAGAGAGAGATAAATAGTTAGAAGCATCTCTCGCTTCGTTTTTTGTTTCGTTTTTTTTTTTAGGTTTTTGATCTGGTTTTTGAAACGAACTGCGTTCAATTGGGCCTCCAGAGCCCTCTGGGGGATTTCTTTTACACCCAACAATTTTATTACATTTCCAACACTACTCCTCTTGTTAAGTTCTTCTTGTTCGTTTGTTGGTTTTATTTTTTCTTTATTCACCACTCTGTTTTCTTTCTGGTTGAGATCCTGCTTGTTGTGACTGGTTTGATCAAGGTCGAGGTGGTCGTACGTGGTTATCGTGGTGATGGGTGTTGTAGTGCAAGGGTAGAGGAGGTAAGTTTTTTTTTTTTTGTCCATGAATTGATCTGATTGGTAATAAACATACCTATTGGTAATCCGTATGAATTTTAGGATTAACAATTCGTATGATTCATTCGGATTGATAATTCATAAGTTTCATATGGATTGTTAATCCATATAACTTATACGGATTGTCAATTCGTATACATAAAAATATTTTAAATAATTAAAAAAATATTTTTTTAATATTTTTTTTTATAAATTTAGTTATATGTTTTATAATATGTTTAATTATTCATTTGCTCTATATAGTTTTATAATTTGTACCTTTTAGTTTTTATAGTTTGAAAGTGGTATTTGTAGTTCTTATAAATTATATTTTAATTCTCTTTTAGTCTTTATTAGTTTAAAAGTGGTTTTTTAGTCCTTATAATTTACATTAATTATCTTTTAGTTCTTATAGTTTGAAAGCGGTCTTTTTAATCCTATAATTTATATTTTAATTTCCTTTTAGTCTTTACCATCAAAATATGATTAATATTATGAATTATAATTAACTACAAAAATATTAGCAAGTTATTCGTAAGTAATTTATAACAAGATAACTAGTAATAAAAAAAGAGTTGATAATTTATAATTAATTTGTAGTTAATTATATATATATATATATATATATTGTAACAAGGACTAAAAGGTAATAAAAAAGAGTTGATATTTTTTTAGCAAGAATCAAATGAGTAATTAAAATTTTATAATATTTGTGTAAATATTATTACATTAACTACTTTATGCAAGTCTAAATTGTAATATATATGTTTATCAATTTCAATGTATTATATTATTAAATGCAGTAAAAAATAATTAAATTGTGTGATAGTATATGCAGGCATGGCAACAGGGCGGGTCGGGGTCAGATTTTGTTTACCCCACCCCCGCCCCCGACTCTTCATTTTCCTCCCCGCCCCCGAAATCGACGGGAGTGTATATTTACACCCCATCCCCGTCCCCGATGGGGGTCGGGTTTTCCCCGCCCCGCCCCGCTCCCGATATTTTTATAAAATTTTATTAAAAAATATAATTTTTCATAAAATAAAAAATATAATTTTAAATAAAACATAAATTTCAATTCAACACTAACATAAAATTTAATCTAATAGTTTCATATTTTAATGTGTTATATATATTAATTATTAGCGGAGCGGGTTCGGGGTGGGTATTGAGAATCTCATCCCCGACCTCGAATCCGAATTTGACTATCGGAAAAAACCCGACCCCGACCCCGGTCAACTCAGATTTTCCCTGTCAAAATCGGGGTGGGTCCGGGGCGGGCCCCACGGGTTTGGACCCCGTTGCCATGCCTAAGTATATGTTTAAAAACATATATATTGATATATCGACATACTTATGTATGTTGTCATTAGGAGTCATTAGTTTGTTATTGAATTTTTTTGAATGTTTTGTTGAAATGGACGAAGATTAGTGGATATATGACAACATAATGTCTAAAGAAGTTAATATGAATGAAAAAAATGGATAAGAACCTGGTGTGTTTGAAAATGTTGATTATTCTGATGCCTTCAATACTTCTCAGGTATTGATTATGATTTGTATTTCGTTAAAGTAAATAAATAAATGTCCCTTAAAGACTAAACATATATTATCCCTTTTGTAGGTGTTTACTACCCATGATGATATTTTGCATTGGACTCGCTTTGTTGCGTATGATATTGATTATGAGGTCAGACACAGATACTGGAAATAGAGGAAGGACCTCATATGTTTTAATTGGTTGTGAAAGGAGTGAAAAATATAGTGCATATAGGAAGATTTAGTACGAACAGTTACTAGCAGTAGAAAATGTGAGTGTCCTTTTAAGCTGTGAGCAAAACCAGTGTTGGGAGGTGAATGATGGATGGTAAAGTTAATATGTGAGAGTCATAATCATGCATTGGTTAATATGTCAGAGTCATAATCATGCATTGGTTAAGTCATAATCATGCGTTGGACATCCATATGATGGTCAACTGACTAAGGATAAGAAGATTATTATTGGTGATATGACAAAGTCAATGATCAAACCAACAAATATTCTTCTAACATTGAAGGAGCATAATGCCAACAGTTCTACAAAAATGAAGCAAGTATACAATGCAAGATATACATATCATTCTTCTATAAGAGATAATAATAGTAAAATGCAACAACTAATGAAACTTCTTAAACGGGATCAATATATTTATTGACATAGATTAAAGGATGAAGATGTTGTATGTGATATATTTTGGAGTCATTCTGATGTAGTGAAATTAACTAATGCCTGTAATTTGACATTTCTCATAGATAATACCTACAAAACAAATAGATACAGACTGTTTTTACTTGATATTGTTGGTGTGATACCAACTGGGATGACACTTTTAGTTGCATTTTCCTAATTGGAGGGAGAACGTATAAACAATGTTGTTTGGACTCTGGAACGGTTTCGAGGTATTTTTCTGAGACGTGATTCAATCCCTCAAGTTATTGTTACTGACAGAGATTCAACATTAATGAATGCAGTGAAAAATGTTTTCCCTGAGTCAACCAACTTGTTGTGTCGATTTCACATTGATAAGAATGTGAGTGTGAAGGCAGAATGTAAAACCCTTGTGAGTCAAAAAATGCATGAGATTATGTCATGAAAGCATGAGGGAGTCTGGTGGATTGTCCTTTTGAGCAAGAATTCGATGAATGTCTTATAAAATTTGAAATTGCTTGACAAATGTTTGTTGACTATGTAAAACAAACATGGTTGACTCCCCATAGAGAAAGATTTGTTAAAACATGAACGAGTAAGATGGTGCATATAGGAAACACAACAAGGTATGCAAATTGTAAATATATAGTGGTGTTAGGGTTTAGACATAAATGGATAAAAATATTTTTTTTTTACTTGTTTGTGTTTTTCAAATGCAGAGTTGAGTCTGCACACCAGACCTTAAAGAGATTACTGCAGAATAGTTTTGAAGACTTATGTAGTGTTTGACAAACCATGAACAACATGATCACTCTACAACACACTAAAATTAAGACATATTTTGAGACAAGTATACATGTGGTTAGACATGTTTTTAAAATAGTTATTTTAAAAATAATTAAATAACAAAAAAATTTATACATTCATTTTTAAATAAACAAAATTCTGTAAATAAATTATTTATTAAATAAAATAATTATTAAAAATCAACTTAAATAAACCAGTATAGTTAAATAAATTTATTTTTAAAATAAACAACAATAATTATTTATAAAATGATTAAATAACAACAAAAAATTAATTAAATAAATTAATTTATTAAATTAATAATTTATTAAAAAAACAAAAATACGAATTGAAAATTTGTATAATCCATATTGGCAATCCGTCAATTTGTATGGTCATACGAATTTCCTAAATGGTGAAGATGAACGGAGGGATGAAGGAGGGGAGATTGTGGAGCAAGGGAGCAAGAACAAGAAAAACAATAGAGGGAAGGGATGGGTGTAGGGGATGCTGGTTTTCAATTTTAAGTGAAGTGTAATTTCGCCAATTCACTTACTTTGTTGGGTGTAGAAGAAGTTTATGCGGTATAGGAAGAAAATCCCCCTCCTGGGCGTTGGGTACTAGTACTATCAATAAAATATTTTAGGCAAATGTAATCCAAAATGCCCTTTTGTTCATGTCTCCCCTAATTATCCAAAATGTTAATTACATTAATAATTTTTTAAGAAAATATATTTAAATAAAAGATATTTGAGATTATAAATGTAGGTCATTGATTTCACAATTCATAGATTGAATCAATGATAGATAGAAAAAAAAAGATCTCGTTCATCTATCTTTTTTTTTTCTTCCTACTCTCTCTAAAGAGGAATACAATAGACATCCCCTTAGATGTTTATGTATCATTTATCCCCTTTTTTAGTGTTATATCTTATGTGCTCTCTCTCTAAAAAATGGAGAGAGAAAGAGCAAATGGATCATATCCCCTATATTGAACACTAAATCCTATCAATTGATAGAAAGATCTTCATCAAATACTGGACTTTGCCTGCTTTTTAGGAATTCCTCATACTCATATCCAAGGAAGCTTACCACAAGCACCCCACCCCATATGACTAGTGACTAGTTGGGGTTCGCCGTTTTAATCAAGCAAAGTCGGTATAATATAATAGAAGTAGTAGGGGCTTCATAGCGACTTTCGTTCTAAAGGAAACTAAAGTCATTAATAACTTTCTTTACTTTATAATTAATTTTAGTATTGGGATTCACTCGAATTCATCAAAGAAAGAGTGGATCCCAAGTGAATTCTTACACTTCATTTAAAAAAAAAACACTCAATTCTAAACTATGCACTTTAATCCTAACTTAGAAAACATCTCATTAATTAATTATGTTACAAAAAATGAATTTTGTTACTCATTATACAATAGTAGTCTAGAATCATATAAAACAGTATGGTTTGACCATTGTTCCATGACAATAGTCACGAACTAAAAGCAAATCTTAACAAGTGCAACTTGATATTCAATTACCACAAAAATAAACATAGGGAACTAAGAAAAATAGTTGTTGATGTATCTCGAATATCAAACTTTCAAATCCTTTTATAATGTATCTGACTACATTAGAAAAGATTAATAAATTATATTTAATTCTCAACTCATTTACAACAAATTAATATAAAATGAAGGCAAATAAAGTTTTACAAATATAATTTTTTATAATCTTTAAAATAGAAATAATGAATGATAAACAAATACCATTAAAAAAAATATATTCAAATATTTTAACAAAAAGAGATAGAATATAATTATTTCCTTAGTATGAAGACTATAAAAAATAAACAATACCATTATTTTCATAAAAATAGTTTAAAAAAATAAAATAAAATGGTTTATCAAAAATAAGAAAGAGATAGACAATACTGAAATATTATTATTTAATTCTAAAATAGAAATAGTTATTTTAATTAATAATTTTCTTATAATACATTATTCTAATACTAATATATATATAAACTTTAAAAGAAAAAAAATGGTGGGGGCCAATGCACCCCTAACACATAATGTAAGTCCACCCCAGGTGGCAAGTGTATTTAAAACATAGTTCAAAGGTATTTTGGAGTCAAGGTGGATAAAAAAATATGGAATCTTGTTGTTGTGATTTGTTGCAATAGGAGATGATAATTTATATGTCTTGATGAAGTTTCTCCCATCATTATTGCCTTTATCATTAAAAATGCATAGGGGCATAGATTTTGGATAATTAGGTGAAGTATAAATAAAAGGGCATTTTGGATTATAAGAAATATAAAAAAGGAAAAGAATATATGTTGAATAATTAAGTCAAATACGAATATCACTAGCCATATTTTAAACCATAAAAACTAAAAGGATTTTTTTTTAAATATACAGACCAGATGAGTAATTACCCATAAAATATGAGTTAAATAAAAATAAGATATGTATAAGATCATCTATTATATATATATATATATATATATATATATATATATATATATATATATATATATATATATATATATATATATATATATATTATCCTATACCCCTTTTGTATATCTAAAGATAACATCTTACCTTATAAATATTTGAAGTGGATAAAAAATATCATGATATGAAATAAAATGGATAAGGATCATGTGAAAGGAAACATCATGTTATATATATGTTCAATTATGTTATTAAAAATTCTTGCTAATAGTTGAACATTGGTAAAAAAAAAAAAAATACTTGAAACAATTGGAGGATCGTTTAAAAGTGAAATTTGAGCTTTCTAAGAGAACAACGAGTTAAAAATTTGGAGTTGTAGTATTTTTGTTTTAATCTTTTTTATTCTCTTTTGATACCACAAATATATCCCACAACATTTACATACAAAAGAAATATTTATAATATAAATATATCTTTCAAAGAGAAAATAAATGGATAAATATTCAATATGATAGTAGGCATATTTTTTGGTTTAATATTATATACAATGCCTATATTAGGCAATCCATTATCTATGTGATCTCCAATTTTGCTAACATCAGCTTCGTCCGGAACATGCATTTGTAGCTAGTCGATCCCCAACACAAAATCCACAAACCTTAATTTTTTTTCCTTGGCCTAAGGGAGTACATTATGAACAAACTATAATAAAAAATTATGTAGAACAACTTATAATTGTTATTAGTTTTTTTTATATACAAATCTAATTGTTATTATAATGGTACAAAGATAATTGCTATTATAAAACTGATCCTTAATCTAATTGTTATTTTGTTAAAAATATAATTGTTATTATAATGGTGCAAAGATAATTGTTATTACAAATATAATTATTAATCTATTTGTTATTTTTTTTTATAAATCTAATTGTTATTATTTTCTTACAAATCTAATTGCTATTATAATGGTGCAAAGATGATTGTTATTACAAATATAATTCTTAATCTAGATGTTCTTATTATTTCTTACAAATAAGATTATTATTATAATAATGCAAAGATAATTGTTATTACAAATCTAATTCTTATTATTTAAGATACAGATGCAACCATTATCAAATAGGCTTAATTGCAAAAAGAGTCATCCTATTTTTCCCATTTTACTAAATCGGCCCCCCTATTTTTTAATTCCTTACCAGAGTCTTCCTATTTTTCAAAATTCACTGTCTGAGTCCCCAGAGGAAAAATTAAACGTTGACCGTTAACTTATTTTACACATCTTACATTCTCGTTGCTCAGTTTAGGTTCATGTTGCTGATTTTGGGAATTAAGGATTTTTGGTAATGTAGGTTAGGGATTTTGGGTGGATAAAGTTTACGTTTTGGGGTTGAGATAATTGTTTCTGAGATAATTGTTAGTTACCTAATTACTGATAAGTGTAAATTGAAAATAACATAAATAATCAATCACTTTGGTTACCAATAATAATATTTTCTAAATACATAAATACCTCTTAAACAATCAATTATATGCGAACACGTGATAGTTAATGTTCTAAGCTAACAACCAATATTCAATTTTTCCTCTACGGATTGAGATAGTGAATTTTGAAAAGTAGGAGAACTTCAATAGTGAATTAAAAAATAAGGTGATTGATTTAGTGAAATGAGAAAAATAGGGAAACACCTTTTGCAATTAAGCATATCAAATATTGTTATTGTTAAGTCATAAGATGAATTAGGACCCATAATTAGTTTTGATTAAATGTAAATAAATATTGAAATTAGAAATTGCGTCTTATATGCCATCAGACAATAACATTGATTCTGCATTTGATTCATTAGACAAATGTTAGTATCTAAAAACATTTAAGATTGAGTTAATGCTCTAATATGTAAGATTGTGTTTTTAGGAAATCTCATTATTTTTCCTAGAATTTGTCGAATTGAAGAAAGAGAAGGGAGCTTTAAAGTTCAAAATCCTCTTCATTCTCAAGAGACACACCCTTGTTGCAGTATGGTCATATTTGTAAAATAGTTGATGGGATAACTCAATCCAGCTAGAGAAGTGTTGCTTAAGGAAGATAAACAAAGCTTTTTATCAACATGGAGTTGACTAACATTAGATGCTCACATTTAATGCCCCGCTTACCTCAAGCATCAAACACAATATTAGACTAAAGGAAAAATGTTTTTTAGAGACAATGGACTCCGTTTCAAAGACAACATTCACATCCTTAAGAGATAATGGTCATATTGCATGAAGATTATAAATATGAAAAGTGATAACCACTAATTATGAGTATATTTTGGACTTAAATTATATAGGAATTTGTAATTTTTCTCTCTTAATTTTTCCTTTTTGAGCAAATAATTGTTAAATTAACATCATTTAAGTTTTTGTGCATAAAATATTAAAAGTGATGAATTTATGATGCTTAGTGAGTAAAATAAAGCCCATGAAAATGAGTTAATTAAGGAAAACAAAGATAATTAAGGAAAAAAGACTAATTGAGGAAAGCAGTATGACACCCTCTACCCCACACATATATGTACTAATAATAAAAGAAATAATTAAAAAAAATTAAACTTAATTCAAGTTTTTAAAACATATTTAAATACAAGCCTTTCAAGAGGGTACCAGGCTCACATTCACCTTTCTAACATCATCATAAAACTTTTCTAAATAAATAATAAATTCACTTCGGCTTAAACAAGACCGTCTATAAAATCCTATACCCCAATGTCACATCCTATCAGAGCGTTGTGTCCCGACGTCCTTCAGCACATGGTTCCTTAAAGCAATTCACCTAGTCATCTGCTCCCTCAAATACAAAGTTATGATCATCACAGGATCCAAACACAAACAACACACGGGGAGTGAGTTATCACATTCCTAACTAATAGAGAAACAAGACAACTAGATATACATATCATACAAACCAAATAAAACTTAGTTACACGTAATTCACATAATTCCATCACTTTGTCATTCAAAGTTCACTTTTCAATCATCAATCACATTACACAAGAATCACATGCTCTGATCAAGACATAATAACACATCAATTTCATAATAAACAATTAGCAAGCGCATGAGACAGTTATGCTAAGACTCAAGCCTATATGCAATGTGGTACCATGTAAGTGAAAAACCACCCTGGGGCGCTTAGGAGTACATAACAAGACACACCACACAATGAGTTTGTCAGGTCACTCTCACTAAGTAAGATCATAGGGAGACTAGTCAGGGTCACGATGTTTTGCGAGAATGCTCCAACCATATGGGATCAGCATATGCTTAAAGGAGCACTCAAACCCGGTGACCCCCAAGGCCTATACTCCGAAGAGTCCGTCAGGGCCTCTCCCTCCTGATTCAGGTCCAACCCCTAAAATCATTTTAGCACACAGACACTGCTCGTGAATTATACAATACTCATGACCTCACACTCGTGTGTTAAACACGTACAACATATTGCGCTACAATTTAACACTGGTTCCTAAATAGGAAACATACACTTTCTCTTTAACACTGGTTCCTAAATAGGAAACCTACACTTTCTCTTTAACACTGCGCATTTACACTTTTCTCAAGATAACACTGGTCGAGTTATTGTACAATTCACAGCTTACAACACAAATAATGTCACATCAAGAGTTAATCACACACTTATTTACAACCAAAACTCATTCACAATTTCACATCTTATAATATTACAATCCACCATCACATGTTTTCACGTATCTCACAATTCAACACATGTTCTACTTTAAACTTTTACTCAATCTCAATAACAATATTATAATCTCAAGGCAACATATTATTCCATAATTCATCACATATTTCATTTATAAACACTGCTCATGAATTATACAATACCACAACCTCACACTCATGTTTCAAACATGTTTAACACAATTGCGCTACAATTTAACACTAGTTCCTAACTAGGAACCTACACTTTCTCTTTAACACTGCGCATAAATACTAGTCGGGTTATTGTATAATTCATAGCTCACAATATAATTAATGTAACATCAAGTGTTAAACACATCCACTCATTCACAATCGAATATCATGTCCACAATTTAACATCTCATAATATCACATCAATCATCTCATTTTTACATGTATCTCGCAAATTGACACATTCAACTTTGTATTACTCAATCTTCACTATAATATTATAATACCATTATAATAACTTATTACACCTTATAACTCATACACATCACACAATAATAATATTTGCATGATACATAACGTATATATGTATATGTATATGGTAAATTAAACTACATTGTTTTTAATCAAAGGATTTCTATAACAATTAATTTAATATTACATCAAAAGAAATTACCACTAAACATTAACCTTACAATTTTCTTTAATTTATTATTCTAGTATTACAATAATTATATACACATAACATGTTGATCATCGTCGTAGAAAAATTAGAACAAGATAATAATTTGTATAAAATAAGTCATTGAATAATATTATTTAAAATATAATTTACGTTAATAAAAAGAGCTTAATTTTTCTAAGGGGTTCACACTCAACACAAGAACACATCAATTTCATAGCAATTTCTCATTGGGACATCAATTGATTCGTCAAACATATATAATTCACTGTAATAATTAAAAGGATAAAATGAAAATTGCAAAAATATCCCAAAACTCATTCCAATTGATATCTCTAAGGATCCCTACACATGTTCTCACTAATCTCCAATTGTGAATAACTCATCCCTTACCTCTGAGCGGACTCACGTGTCTTCAGCCAGCGATAGCAGCATCTTTAGCGTTTCCCTGAGATTCCTTCAAGTTATTCCTTCGGCTGCTCCGATAGAATTCCCAAATGTCAGAGAGACGGAGAAGAGATTGAAACCTCCACTTGTACTGTCTTCATGCGATTAATTTTTCTCCCCCCACGAATGTTATTTCAAAAATCCCAACGGTGGAAGTGTGCGTAATTGAATTTCAAACAGCATATTCAAATTTCATGAAAATCCAACGGTTAACGAAACCGGAATCATAGTTTTACCGAGACAATTTTGGGTTTCTGCGGGGAATTAAAAGGCTACAATGCGAAGGGTTTTCCTATAAGATCAGACATGATTTTGAAATTCCCAATGGTGAGAATTCTCGTAATTGGGTTATGAACCTGGTGTTTAAATTTCACGACGATCCAACGGTGAATAAGTCCAAGATCGTCGTTTTTCTGAGACAGGTTTAGTGAGCTGCGGGAAAAAGAAAGGGTTTTGAAAGGAGAAAGGGAAAAACAAAAATGAGAGGCAGAGGAGTCAGTCTGAAAAACCTAGCATGTTGCTATTTATAGCTAGGGACATTTATGACCTATTATTTACTCTATTTATTTATTTATATTATTTTTACTAAAAATTTTTTAAAATTTATTTATGAAAAAAATGGGATGTTACAAGCAGGGCTCATTAAGGATAGAAGAATGATTAATAAAAGTAAAGGTGCACTTAGTGCAAAAAGCCCGTTAATCTGCACCTATAAAAGAAGAAGAGAGAAAAAGGAAAAGACACCCAAAAATTCCAAGAGTATACAATTCCTTATAGAAGACAAATGTTAGAAGGAGAAACAAACATTGGGGGACATTGCTTCCCTCCATTCCCTTTATTATCTTTTCAACCTTTACTAAATATCTCATTCTTGCAATTGTAAAGCCTCCATGACAATGAGAGACTAAACTCCCTTTGTTGGGAACTTGACAGCCAACTACTCTTGATGTAATTTCTCTTCCTATCTATTTATGAAAATTTCATTTGCATTATCTTAAATATTGTTGTTTGTGGCTTGATCACCCATTTGCATGGTAAGTTTTAGGGGTAGCGTTGGGAAACGTTATTTTCTAATAGAATTGGGAAATGATATATAAATAAAGTTATCACTAGCGATAGGTTGATATTTGTTTAGCCTGTTATACATGTATATTCTTAATGCAATTTACTATTTTAGCTCTGCAAAGAGATTTGGAATAAAAAATAGATAAATTAGGCTCTTTCATGCGGGGGACCAAAGTTAGAATATATTAGTAAATGCATGTGTAAATTGAAATATTTATAAATAGAGAAAAATCCTTAATCAAAGAGTAGTTTTCGTAGGCTAAGTTCTCAATATTCTCATCTTCTAAATTTACTTATACAATATTATTGGGTTCTCTAATCTTTCTATCTTTTAATTTAAATTCTTCTTTATTTTCTCTTCTTGTTTAATTTTTTTTTTCAATTTAAATTATTGTTTTTCTACAACCTTTATAAATCTTTTTCTTAATCAAATATTCATCTACATAAGTACAAACAAAGTTCCTGTGGATATGATACTCAAACTTCGGTTTTAACTTTACTACTTGAGACGAATTAGTGCACTTATCAATCCATCAACAAAAGCTATGAAGAATAAGATACACACATGAACTGAACATTCATTACCACAAAGCAACCTTTTAAGACGTTAAAATAAAGATGGTTCTATCGAAATCGTGTTAAAAAAGTATCGAAGGTATTTTTGTAAATAAGTGGTGTAAACACACTCAAATTTAAGACGGTTTTACCTAAAACCGTCATTGTTGACATGTGAAATTTTTAAATATTGAGTAAAGCACTCTAGCTCTCATGTTTCTGAAACTCTTTCATCTCGTGCCAAAATCCCTAAATCCTTAAACCTTTTCTCCACCAGCCTTACACGGTTTTCGACCGCATGGTTGATGGTGCTATCTCGGAGTCTTAGGCCGCCTCTCTCATGAAGAACCTTCTGGAATCCGTCGCACACGGGCACCGCCTCGGTGTCACCCATTGTGACTCACTACAAACTCTCCTTCATTCTCTGGCCCACTCACACCTCTCTTCCCTTTTCTCTTTCTTTAACTCTCCCTCTCTCTCATTTTCAACAAACCATTTTTATTTCTTCTAAATCCTAATCACTTTGCGTAGTAGTTTTGTGTGTGCTCCCTTCAACTCACTCACTCACAATGGACCGGAAGCAAGGGTTCTTCTCTGCGCTCAAAGACGAGGTGGTTCACGGCATCTCGCCGGCGTGGTCACGCGCCAAGAGCCCCGCCAGGAGTGCATCGCCCATATCCTCGCTGCTCCGCTGTCGCAGTAAGCACCATGTGCCGCTGCCTAAGCTCTTCATTGTGAGATCGAGAAGCCTCAGGCCTGCGCGTTATCATTGACCCTTCTTTTGTAATTATCTTCGTGTTTCTAATTTTTAATTTTTAATTTTACCCACTTTCACTTTCTCTTTCTTCCACTAATGTTTTTATTTTTATTTTTATTTTTACCCTTATTTTTTTAGGTTTGTTTAGTGTTGATCTGAGATCAAGTGAATCAATCTATGCATGCTTTGGTTTGGTTTGAATTTTAATGAGTTGTTGTCGTGAGTGATTTTTAGATCTGATGGTGAATGAGTTTGTGTATAAGATATGGTATGCCAATGAATGTCAATGCCTTTTTCCTACAACATCTTTTCAATCAATGTGGAAAGTGGACGGAGTTGGAGTTTTTGGGCACTAGAATGTGGCTTCTCTAAATAAACAAACAAAAATTGGAAAAAAGTAAAAGTGAAAGGAAAAAAAAAGTGGCTTGTATTTATGGCTTGCTTCTTCTTGGTAGTTCGTAGCAATCTTTTGCTGATCTCTCTTTGTCTTTTTGTTTCAGTTTCTTTCTCCCTCTGTATAAAGTATCCCAGTTTTTACCTATATACTTAGATGGTGACATAGCCTTGCCGTTTTTCTTGGTGTTTAGTGGGGTTGGAGCATGCCAATGTTTTACTCCTTTTTACCCCTCACGACTTCCAACATTGTTACCCTTTTGTTTCAAAATTAAATTATAAAATAGGAAAAAACATAATAATAAGGACTTTATTTACTTGTTTGCATATATGACTACTCTGGATATGGGGCATCTACTGGCAAGGTAGGCCATTCTTTGAAAAATGCAACATTATATGTTCTGTTATATTGAAAGGATCACACACACATGCACAATTTTGTTTTGTTGAATTTAAAGGGTAGTCCTTGAGCAGCGTACTTTTTATTCTTTGATCTACAATGCACCTTGCAATTTCATTTTGTTTATTATTATTATTATTATTATTATTATTTTGTCTTGTGTTTGAAGTAAATGTCAATAAGATGCTTGATAGTGGTTCTGGATAAATCCATGCACACTATACCTGTTGGGGGCATGCAACTTACATTTATAAGGCAATATATTGAAGGATATTGACTAATGAGAAACATGCAGCTTACACTCGACTACAAGGACATAATACTAAATAATATATTAATATATAGGCAATATGATACAATGTACTTATAAAAACCGAAGCATGTCACGGATGTAGGAAAAATAAGGACTGCACTTTGTTAAATGTACGGTGGTTCTTTTTTATGTTGACCAAAACATGAAATCAACTAAAACAATAATGCTAAACTATTTAATCTACTTGAATTTAACCTCTTCATGGAATCTTTAGCAAGATTGAAGAAGACTTACTTTTTAAGATGTCATTATTTGGATTAACTAATATTCTGTTTCATGTATTGTTTCATTTGGTCTAATTATAATTTTTTGTTTCAACTCATGCAGCACATCAACAAAATAAAGAAGGTCAAGTGCCTTGTACTTGTAATACATGTAAGTATATGATGTACCAAAATCATGTTGCTTCTTTTCTCTGTATTTGTTTCTGTTAACACTTAAAGCAAGTATATGGACAAAGCAAATTACCCATTATACTAAAGTTCTTTCCCTTTATAGGTAGCTAATATGATAGTCCACTATGTTATGGGAAAGAAAATAAAGAAGGTATGAGAATCGGGGAAATTCTTCACTAGTGATATTATTCTTTAATTAACCTAGTGTATGGTTTAAGTAAACTTGTAATGTGGCTATTGTCTATTCTTGAAAAGAAAATCATTTGAAATGCTTATGCCTCAAACATGAACGAGTAGCAACTTCATAGTGAGAGAGATTTTCTTAATGCTTAACCCAGATTCATGTTTGATTAAATTTTGGTCACCAAGTGAATTGGTCTGATTATATATAATTGTAAAATCATCACAAGTAATCCTCTAAGCTGCAGGCCACCAAGTGAATTGGTCTGATTATCTCTTAAATTAGTTAAAACTTAAAATGATAATGATTTTCTTTTTTGTTGTTTTGCATTTTGACAAATCCTATTGTGTATTTGAGGTTGATTGATTTTCAAAGGTATACTATTCTTCAGGGTTCAAATTGATTTTAGGGCATATAAATGTTTTATCACCTCGCTCATAGATGCTTGCCACATATGTTTACCCTGCAAAATGTCCTCATCTATTTTTGTTTTGCATTATTTGCTTTAATATCTTGTAGTTTGCTAATGAATGACTTTGATCCCAATAATTTGTGGTAAAAATGATTTTTAATAGCATGTTTACAGTTGCTAATTGATGACTTGTTACTGCTTCTGGACTTTCGGAAAAACTTGACTTAATAGAGAGGCAACAAGGAAAAGCAGGCTTAGGAAAAAGATAATTTTTAAGTGATTCCCTAGGAAAATAATTATACCTTCTACATTAAATTTAAACAATCTTTATTCATTTTTATTAATTAATTTAATTAAAATTATCTTTTATCTTATAACTAAATAATATACTTATTTCATATTAATTTATAATTTTATCTTACTTGATTTTAATAATTTATATTATTTTATTATTGAATATATTATATGTTATTGTAATTATTATGAATGAACTATGGTTCAATCACAATCAAAATCAATAAACTGCAACCACACCATAGGTGATGAATTATTTGCACTTTTTGGTTTTCAAAGCAATGGTTGATATTAATTATGAAACACTAGAATTCTTAAAAATGATATATCCTATTAACTTTTTTTTAAGTAACATGATTTTTTTCATGAAATTTGTATTAAATAAATTTTAAGTAAGGTTGTCACATTGAGCATATGTATTTCTGGCAACACCCAACCACCATTCTTTTCTCTGTTTTAAACTCTAAAGCACACCCTGAACTACCTCAGTTCTTTTTTTTTTTTCTTCTCCATGCAACGAACATGCCATTATCTCCGGGACTGATTTAATAGAGTCCTGCTTTCTTAACCTCCTCTTGGGCACTTTTGAAGCCTAGGATGAAATGGAGTAGTTTGAAAATATCAATAAATGATAGGAAGAGTGTGATTTGTGACTTTGGATTTTTTTTATAATTTTGTCTCTCTAGTGTGAGGTATTTTTTATTTTTTTATTGTCTCTTAACCAAATTCCTTTCTATTCTATTTTGTTGATTTGCTTAAGAATAAGAAATATGTTTTTTTATTGTTAAATATGGATGTAATGAATTTTGAGCATTTGTATGTACATGGTATAAATTATTTAATTTGTTTAAAAATTTCAAAATACAAAAATGTTGAGGAAGTGCTTTCTGTTTTAATTCTTTTTCACTTTTAATTACAAAAATGTCACCTTATTTTCATTTTGTCTTTGTTTTAAAAGAAATGTATAAAACAACTTGTTATTGTTTTCATTGTTTCTTATACAATTTGAAAATAGGAAACAAATTGAAAACATAGTTTATTAGTGACATTTTTGTAATTAGAAGTAAGCATTTTCTTAAACCAAACGACTTATTTTTCTTCTTCTCAAACACTATTACTTATATTAGTCAATCCCAGTTTGAATTTTAAATTTTGAATTTTGCCAGAGGTTACATGTGTTGATCTATTCAAATACACTTTTTGTAATTGGACGGTTATGGATTAGTTCACAATTAATTAGTCTAAAAATTATTATTTTGCGTGCAAATAATAATTAAACAAAACCAACCTCTGAACCACGCTCAAGGCCTCATTCTTAGCGTTTTGATATATATATATATATATATATATATATATATATATATATATATATATATATATATATATATATATATATATATATATTGTCTACCTTTGAAAACGGGTGCAGAGAAACGCGAAGAATTAGAACCGGGGAGACGGCATGCAAATCGAGGCAAAATTTCAGCATCCAAAAAGGTCCAGATTTTTCTTCTTTTATGGCTGAGCACATGGTCAAAGTCAAATTAAAGGTGGGCCCCTTTTTGCTCCAATCACAAAATTGCATGTGGAAATGCAATTAAAAAGGAAAAGAAAAAGAAAAAAGAAAAAAAATGTTAAAAGCAAGACCTTCTCTCTCTTTCCTCCAAAAATTTCCAGCCTCTTCTCCTTCTTCCCCTACGTTTTCTTCTTGCTCCTCCATCACCATTGTTAGCCTTCTTCAAGCTGCAAATTCTTCTTCAATTCCACACAAAATTTCAAGCTAAAGCTATTTATGGAGCCTAGGAACCTACCTCTACATCAGGGGACCTTCAATTCCAGGTAAGGGTGGACTTCTCCTCACTTGAAATATGAGGGTGTTGGGTTTTTGGGAGCTATAATGGGTAGTTCTACTAGGTTATCGCATTTAGGTAGTTGTTTGTGAAGGAAATTGTTGTAAATCATGCTAAATCTTGATATGTTTAATTTAAGCAAAACTGCCCATGTTGATTGATGGTTAAATAATGATGTTTTGATGTATATGTATGCTTAAAATGAAGTTAGTAAACTGGTAGAGAAGATTGGTAGAGATAGCTTAGAGTTAAATGTGAGGAAGGTAGTGTTGTAGGTGGAAAAGTGTGAGATTTTGAGGTTTAGAAGGCCAAATTTGGTGTTAGTGGAAATTTGAGTTTGAAGTGAGTTGATTCTAGTTTAGAATGTCAATTAGGACTTGTAGGGAAGCTTAGTGAGAGCAAATGAGAAAAATTAGTAGCAAATGTGAAAAGAGAGCCATTTATAGTGTAAATTGAGTGTTGAGAGGTCCAATTTTGAATAGGTGGAGATTTTACTCTAAAATCAGTTTGAGCAAGTCTAATTCAATGTTATAGACTTGATGAAGATGAGAGTTTACCCCAACATCACTCAATTCTAATTTTCACCTTTCCAACCTTGAAAACTCACTAAATTTTGTTGGTCTTGGATACCTATATTTTGATTTACCTTTGTTTGAGGTTTGTAATTAGTTTGAACATGATAAATATATGGTTTAGGACTTGTAGGATCAAATTTGAGTGGAATTGGATGTATATAAGTTAGATTTTAAAAATCTGCAAAATTATGCAGAAAAGCTGTCAAATTATGCAGAAAATTCGATTGTGCAGTACCAGTTTTCACTGTCGCGGTAAAAAACTTTATATCTCGAGTTTTAGACATTATTTCGCAGATTCCAACGGTCAAAACTTCTATTTCTGTATTAGGAACCTTCAGTTAAAATTTCAAGGTGATCCAACGGTTAACGACTCGGGGATGGGGATTTTACTGAAGTATGTTTGTAGGAAAAACCCATTGAAATTTGAGTGAATCTTGTTTAAAAATTTCTGATTCCAATCTGGATTTTTTTTTCATGGTAGTTTCATTTCAAATTGAATTGTATTGGTTCCCAAGGACACTATTAAGTCTTGTGGATGTGTGTATTGAATTGATTGATGGTGAGGATGAGAGTAATCCGAGAGAGAAACCGGAAGAGACTACAACTATAAGAGCTGATGCATTGTGGTGGTTGACAATGTTAAGGCTTAGAAGGATTGATGGGAACCTGGTGCTGAGAGGAACAAGGAGAAGAACCACGTACGTGTACATGAACTCAAATTAAAGGTGGGCAACTAGGGATGATGTGCTTATGGAAATGGAATATTTGCTTTGCGCCATCGCCCGACCGCCACCTAGTACCACATAATGATGGGTGCCCCATAATCCAATAAACCCTGTGTGAGAAAGTGTGGAAGAGTCATTCTTCCAACTTTTATTAGTTGACCATAGAGTGGTATCTGAGGATATGTCACAGGGGTCAGGAGACCTTGGGGACGTCAGGTGGGGTGTTATTGCCCAAAACCAAGCTTGACCAATCCCGACCTAACCCGGGCATAGTCAGCCAGTGAGAACATGTGATGTACCTCAGCAGGCGAGCTCCTGGCAGTCAACCAATAAAAGAGCAAAAGTCCACGAGGCAGGGAGGCTTGCGTGGCAGTTGGCCAGCTAACTATCTTGAAAATAATTATCTGAAAAATTCCCTCTGGTAATCGATTACAAGACTTGTGTAATCGATTACAGGTTTTAAAATTTGAATCAAAACGTTCAGTAACTGCTGGTAATCGATTACCATTTATGTGTAATCAATAACACAGTGTAAAATTTAAATTCCAATTTGTAATGGCGGTTGTAAATCGTTTTTGGCCACTGGTAATCGATTACATACTTTGGTAATCGATTACCAGAGAGTAAATATCTTGAAAAAGACATTTTGACTGTACACAGCAGTCATAGGTCGCATTGTATTGTTTGCCTGTGTAGTTAGATTTCTTGTGAAAGAGTCTACCCCCTTTCTTTTATCTCTTGTAGATCACGATGGTAGCGTAGCTGATCCGTGATCGCGTCGTGATGAAGTGCCTAGAAGGTGTTTGGGAGACCCTCGAGGGCAACGAGAGGTGCCAATTCCGCGGCATAGTTCGAATCACTGCTACATTGCTTGTACATCCGGAGCAACCCGCACGCATACTTCAGCAGCCTGTGGAGTGGATACTACCTATGCCTACCCTATATCGACTAGTTGAGCCCGTTCAATTGATAGAGGTGTCATCCTCCGAAGAGGATCCTGAAGGGGACCCAGAGGAGTCATCTCCTGAACCTGCTATGGATGCCGCTGACTTACCAGAGGATGATGAGGACCCACTTCCTGATGTCGATTTTCCAGAGGATATTATGCCAAAACCTGAGGCAGACTCTACAGAGGAGAGTGGTCCGGTAGGAATGGTGAATAAAGACGACTCTTCATCACAACAGACGACTCCTTAGATTAAGCGTATATACTTTTGTGGGTGGGTGTATCTAGTTCAGACTGCTAGGTTTACTCTTTAGATTTTTGGGTGGGTAGACCTCTTGTATAGAAATTTTGATGATTTTATATATTGTAGCTGAAGCCACCATAGTTATTACCTTTGCTCTGGATGTCACTGTACTATTTTGCAAACTCCCATGTTTTGGACAGTTTTCGATGATGAAAACAATTATGTTTTATCTTGTTATTTGAAAAAGAAATGTTAATGAACTTTATTTGAAAAGAGTTTACCGAACGCACCTTATTATTTCTCACGTGACGACCTAAAATGATGGCTGCTATTTTTAGAAAAAGAAAAATAGTTTGGAGGTTATAAGTGATCAGAAAGAAATAAATCCGAATAGAGTTGCGAACTGGCCACTCAGGACTCTATAGTGATAATTTTCCTTTTGAAATTAATTATCATGAAATAAATAACAGTGCAAAAAATTTTCCCATGGTTTCTGCTATTTAATTTATTACTATTAAACCAGTCATTAATTTAGGGACGCCACAATTGGTGGTATCAGAGCAAAAGTTGGATTCTAGTGAACCTGTCCATGGTCTTACTGTGTGAATGCTGTGTATCTCTAAAACTTAGAAGTAGGTTTCAGGGAGTGACGTTAAGTCACAAATTGTGTGTAATTTTACCTTCTTGTCTTAAGCGGGAAAGTGAAATTGATTTGGTAGAACTGTTGCGCATATATATATATATAGAGATAATTTTTATAACTGTCATAGCCTATATGGTACACTCTCTCAGTAGGATTTATTTGATACTAATAACTTCCCTACAGGTTAGGTATGGCAGGACGTGGTAGGGATCAGAACCGTGATGTCCTCGACCGCATCACAACTGTGCTGGAAATTCTAGTGTAGGAACATGATGTGGAGCCGGCAGAATATCGGGGACTCATGGATTTCCGTAAGAACCACCCGCCGAAGTTCAACGGGAATTATGATCCAGAGGGTGCTAGGTTATGGTTAGCTGAGACTGAGAAGATTTTCGAGGCGATGGGTTGCCTCGAGGAGCATAAGGTCCCTTATGCGACGTTCATGCTCCAGGGAGAAGCTGAGAACTGGTGGAAGTTCGTGAAACCCACATTTGCAGCACCTAGATGTGTTATTCCTTGGAATGCCTTCAAGGACAAATTCCTAGACAACTATTTCCCACGAGATCTCAAGAAGCGAAAGGTGAGGGAATTCCTGGATTTGAAGCAGGGAAACATGTCCATTGGAGAGTACACGGCCAAATTTAATGAACTTCTACAGTACTGGCCTCAATACCAAGATACTCGGAACGAAGAGGACTTATGTGCTCAGTTTGAGAATGGGCTTCGACCATAGATTCAACAGGCAGTTGGCTACATGCAGATTACAGATTTCAACCAACTGGTAAGTCAGAGGCTTTGGAGGACCACAAAGAAGTCACCCTTTTAGAGGAAACAGTAACAAGAGGATGAAGTCATATTCCAGCAACAAGGGGAAACAACCTATAACTACGTCCAACATGAGCTAGTCAAGGGGGACTGGGGTACAGTGCTATCAGTGCGGAGGACCGCATCTCAGGAGAAATTGCCCACAACTCCAACAGACATAGGAAGATCGTTGCTACCTTTGTGGCAAGGTAGGTCATTGTGCTCGGGAGTGTAGAATGGTTGGGAGACTGACGGTAACTGCCAATTCTAACACAGTCAACCATGGATCTACTAATCCCACGAGGAGCAGTAATGTTAGCAACAACAATAACACTAGTGGTGGAAGACATAAGGTACCCTCCCGGGTATTTGCTATGAGTGGATCAGAAGCTACTGCCTCCGACGATCTGATACAGGGTAAGTGTTTAATTGTTGATAAACTGCTATATGTACTCTATGATTCGGGTGCCACACATTCATTCATATCTCATGCATGTGTGGAGAGGTTGGGGTTATGTACAACGAAGTTACCATACGATATCGTGGTGTCTACTTCGACTAACGAGCCTGTAATCACCTCTCGGATGTGTTTGAAGTGTCCTATAATTGTTGAGGGTCGATCTTTTATGGCGAATTTGATTTGCCTAACTCTAGCTCATCTTGATGTGATATTGGGAATGGTCTGGTTATCTACTAACCATATCTTTCTAAACTGCAAAGAGAAGATGCTAGTATTTGGTGGAAATGTAATTCCAAATGAACCATTGAAGGAGAATGCTGCCAACGATGAAGTGGAGGACGTTCGAACCTACATGGTGTTGTTCTCCATGAATGTGGAGGAAGTCTCTGAAGTTAGCAGTATACCGGTGGTGTCAGAATTTCCAGAGGTCTTTCCTGATGACATTTGTGAATTACCACCTGAGAGAGAGGTAGAATTCATTATTGACTTGGTGCCCGGGGCGAATCTAGTATTGATCGCGCCCTATAGGATGCCTTCAGTAGAACTAGCAGAGGTGAAGGCACAAGTGCATGATCTCTTAAATAAGCATGAGGATGTGTGTAGACTATCGGCAGCTGAACAAAGTCACTATCAAGAACAAATATCCCCTACCGAGGATAGATGAGTTGATTGATCAATTGGACATTATGAGTATTTAGTCATGCCATTTGGAGTGACTAATGCTCTGGAAATCTTCATGGACTATATGAATCGTATATTCCATGATTACTTAGATAAGTTCATGGTTGTGTTCATTGATGATATCCTAGTGTATTCGAGGAATAAGGAGGAGCATGAAAAGCACTTGAGGATTGTGTTGCAGATCCTGAGGGATAGGAAATTATTCGCCAAACTGTCGAAATGCGAATTTTGGTTAGGGAAGGTGCAGTTCCTAGGGCACGTGATTTCTAAAGATGGGGTTGCGGTGGACCCGGTTAAAGTGGAATCGGTTATGGAGTGGCAACAATTGACAACTCCAATAGAAGTTCGAAGTTTCTTGGGGTTGGCCGACTATTATAGGAAATTCATTGAGGGATTTTCTAAATTAGCACTACCCTTAACTAAACTAACCCATAAAAATGAGAAGTTTGTCTGGAATGAGAAATGTGAGCAAAGCTTCCAAGAGTTGAAGAGGCAATTGACAACAGCTCCAGTGTTGATTTTGCCAGACCCTAAGAGACCATTTGAAGTGTATTGCGATGCGAGCGGGCAAGGCTTAGGGTGCGTATTGATGCAGGAGGGAAGGTTAGTGGCTTATGCTTCACGCCAATTGCGTCCTCATGAAGTTAATTATTTGACCCATGACCTGGAACTAGCAGCTGTGGTCTTTGCCTTAAAGATTTGGAGACACTATTTATATGGCACTCGTTTTGAAGTCTTCAGCGATCACAAGAGCCTCAAATACTTGTTCGATCAGAAGGAGCTCAATATGAGGCAATGAAGATGGATGGAGTTCCTCAAGGATTACGACTTTGGTCTTTCCTACCATCCGGGAAAGGCTAATGTAGTAGCTGACGCGCTGAGCCGGAAGTCCTTATATGTTGCGACCATGATGATTCTAGAACAGAGATTGATAGAGGAATTCCGAGATCTAAATCTAGCAATCGAGATGCGACCCAAGAGCTTATTTGTGGGAACGTTGCAAATCACCAATGAATTCGTAAATCACATTTGCGAGGCTCAAAAGGATGGCCAATTTTTGCAAGAGAAAGTGTTAGATGCAATGGGAGATAAAGATGTAGAATTTAAAAAGGATACAACTGGGTTAATTAGATACAAGGGGAGGATATGTGTACCGCCATTAGATGATTTGAAAGTTAAGATCTTGGAAGAAGCTCATAAAAGTCGTCTTAGTTTCCATCCAGGGATGACTAAGATATACCAAGATTTGAAGAGAAGTTTTTGGTGGCATGGCATGAAGAAAGATGTATCTGAATATGTAGCAAAATGTTTGACATGTCAAAAGGCCAAAGCTGAGCACCAACGGCCATCAGGAGAATTAAAGCCGCTAGAAATTTCGGAGTGGAAATGGGAGAACATATCTATGGATTTTGTATCCAATTTACCCAAGACGAGTCGTGGACACGATGCTGTGTGGGTCATAGTAGATCGACTCACTAAATCTGCCCATTTTATTCCGGTAAATATGAAATATAAAATGGAGAAGTTAGTAGTTATACATCAAAGAAGTAGTAAGGTTACATGGAATTCCTTCCAGTATCGTATCAGACAGGGACCTGAGGTTTAGCTCGCGATTCTGGACGAGTCTACATGAAGCATTGGGGACAAAGCTGAAGCTCAGTTCAGCTTATCATCCCCAGACAGATGGTCAGACAAAGCGAACCATTCAGACTCTAGAAGATCTACTCCAGGCGTGTATTATAGAGCAACAAGGCAATTGGATGAAATGTTTGCCATTGATTGAATTCACTTACAACAACAGCTACCAAGCCAGCATTGGTATGGCTCCTTTTGAAGCTTTATATGGGCGGAAGTGCAAAACTCCTCTTTGTTGGTGCGATGATGGGGAAGCAGTACATATTGGGCCTGAAATGCTAAAACAAATAACCGAACAAGTGAAATTGATTCGAGAGAAGATAAAAGCATCCCCGGATAGACAGAAGAGCTATTATGACAGAAGGAGAAAGCCATTAGATTTTCAAGAAGGAGAACATGTGTTTCTGAATTCCAATTGGGGCGTCCCTAAATTAATGACTGGTTTAAAAGTAATAAATTAAATAGCAGAAACCATGGGAAAATATTTCGCATTGTTATTTATTTCACGATAATTAATTTCAGAAGGAAAATTATCACGATAATTAGTACAGTGACATCCAGAGCAAAGGTAATAACTGTGGTGGCTTCAGCCACAATATATAAAATCATCAAAATTTCTATACAAGAGGTCTACCCACCCAAAAATCAAAAGAGTAAACCTAGCAGTCTGAACTAGATATACCCACCCACAAAAGTATATACGCTTAATCTAAGGAACCGTCCGTTGTGATGAAGAGTCGTCGTTATTCGCCATCCCTCCCGGACCACTCTCCTCTGTAGAGTAAGCCTCAGGTGTTGGCATAATATCATAATAATTCTGTAAAGCTTCCGCATAATTTCCTTCAGATTGAGCTGACATCCGTTACGGTCGTCATTCGGTTCAAAGAATCTCCGCTCCAGAACCGTATCTGGAGAATCAACATCAGGAAGTGGGTCCTCATCATCCTCTGGTAAGTCAGCGGCATCCATAGCAGGTTCAGGAGATGACTCCTCTGGGTCCCCTTCAGGATCCTCTTCGGAGGATGACACCTCTATCAATTGAACGGGCTCAACTAGTCGATATGGGGTAGGCGTAGGTAGTATCCACTCCACAGGCTGCTGAAGTGTGCGTGCGGGTTGCTCCGGATGTACAAGCAATGTTGCAGTGAGTCGAACTGTGCCGCGAAATTGGCACCTCTCGTTGCCCTCGAGGGTCTCCCAAACACCCTCTAGGCACTCCATCACGACGCAATCACGGATCAGCTGCGCTGCCATCGCGATCTACAAGAGATAAAAGAAAGGGGGTAGACTCTTTCACAAGTAATCTAACTACACAGGCAAACAATACAATGCGACCTATGACTGCTGTGTACAGTCAAAATGTCTTTTTCAAGATATTTACTCTCTGGTAATCAATTACCAAAGTATGTAATCGATTACCAGTGGCCAAAAACGATTTACAACCGCCATTACAAATTGGAATTTAAATTTTACACTGTGTTATTGATTACACATAAATGGTAATCGATTACCAGCAGTTACTGAACGTTTTGATTCAAATTTTAAAACCTGTAATCGATTACACAAGTCTTATAATCGATTACCAGAGGGAATTTTTCAGATAATTATTTTCAAGATAGTTAGCTGGCCAGCTGCCACGCAAGCCTCCCTGCCTCATGGACTTTTGCTCTTTTATTGGTTGAATGCCAGGAGCTCGCCTGCTGAGGTACATCACAGGTTCTCACTGGCTGACTATGCCCGTGTTGGGTCGGGATTGGTCAAGCTTGGTTTTGGGCAATAACACCCCACCTGACGTCCCCAAGGTCTCCTGACCCCCGTAACATATCCTCAGATACCACTCTGTGGTCAACTAATAAAAGTTGGAAGAATGACTCTTCCACACTTTCTCACACAGGGTTTATTGGATTATGGGGCACCCATCATTATGTGGTACTAGGTGGCGGTCGGGCGATGGCGCAAAGCAAATATTTCATTTCCATAAGCACACCATCCCCAGTTGCCCACCTTTATTTTGAGTTCATGTACGCGTACGTGGTTCTTCTCCTCGTTCCTCTCAGCACCGGGTTCCCATCAATCCCTCCAAGCCTTAACATTGTCAACCACCGCAATGCATCAGCTCTTATAGTTGTAGTCTCTTCCGGTTTCTCTCTCGGATTACTCTCATCCTCACCGTCAATCAATTCAATACACACATCCACAAGAATTAATAGTGTCCTTGGGAACCAATACAATTCAATTTGAAATGAAACTACCATGAAAAAAAAATCCAGATTGGAATCAGAAATTTTTACACAAGATTCACTCAAATTTCAATGGGTTTTTCCTACAAACATACTTCAGTAAAGTCCTCATCCCCGATTTGTTAACCGTTGGATCACCTTGAAATTTTAACTGAAGGTTCCTAATACAGAAATATAAGTTTTGACCGTTGGAATCTGCGAAATAATGTCTATAACACGAGAAATAAATGTTTTTACCGCGACAGTGAAAACTGGTACTGCACAATCGAATTTTCTGCATAATTTGACAGCTTTTCTGCATAATTTTGCAAATTGTTAAAATCTAACTTATATACATCCAATTCCACTCAAATTTGATCCTACAAGTCCTAAACCATGTATAAATAATGCTCAAAATAATTACAAACCTCAAACAAAGGTAAATCAAAATATAGGTATCCAAGACCAACAAAATTTAGTGAGTTTTCAAGGTTTGAAAGGTGAAAATTAGAATTGGGTGATGTTGGGGTAAACTCTCATTTTCATCAAGTCTATAACATTGAATTAGACTTGCTCAAACTGATTTTGGAGTAAAATCTCCACCTATTTAAAATTGGACCTCTCAACACTCAATTTACACTATAAATGGCTCTCTTTTCACATTTGCTACTAATTTTTCTCATTTGCTCTCACTAAGCTTCCCTACAAGTCCTAATTGACATTCTAAACTAGAATCAACTCACTTCAAACTCAAATTTCCACTAACACCAAATTTGGCCTTCTAAACCTCAAAATCTCACACTTTTCCACCTACAACACTACCTTCCTCACATTTAACTCTAAGCTAACTCTACCAATCTTCTCTACCATTTTACTAACTGCATTTTAAGCATACATATATATCAAAACATCATTATTTAACCATCAATCAACATGGGCAGTTTTGCTTAAATTAAACATATCAAGATTTAGCATGATTTACAACAATTTCCTTCACAAACAACTACCTAAATGCGATAACCTAGTAGAACTACCCATTATAGCTCCCAAGAACCCAACACCCTCAGATTTCAAGTGAGGAGAAGTCCACCCTTACCTGGAATTGAAGGTCCCTTGATGTAGAGGTAGGTTCCTAGGCTCCAAAAATAGCTTTAGCTTGAAATTTTGTGTGGAATTGAAGAAGAATTTGCAGCTTGAAGAAGGCTAACAATGGTGATGGAGGAGCAAGAAGAAAACATAGGGGAAGAAGGAGAAGAGGCTGGAAATTTATGGAGGAAAGAGAGAGAAGGTCTTGCTTTTAACATTTTTTTTTTGTTTTTCTTTTCCTTTTTAATTGCATTTCCACATGCAATTTTGTGATTGGAGCAAAAAGGGGTCCACCTTTAATTTGACTTTGACCACATGCTCAGCCATAAAAGAAATATCTGGACCTTTTCGGATGCTGAAATCTTGCCTCGATTTGCATGCAGTCTCCCCGGTTCCAATTCTTCGCGTTTCTCTGCACCCGTCGGGGCCTGTTTTCAAAGATAGGCAATATATATATATATATCAAAACACTCAGAATGAGGCCCTGAGCGTGGTTCAGAGATTGGTTTTGCTTAATTATTAATTGCACGCAAAACGATAATTTTTAGACTAATTAATTGCGATTAATCCATAACCATCCAATTACGGGTTACTCTTCGTTAATTAGTCTAACCCGCGTATTTTCCCCTGATGTACATATTTCTACCAAGAATATATATATATATATATATATATATATATATATATATATATATATATATATATATATAATTATACACTGAATAATATATTTTATTAATTATTTAAATGTAATATTTACAAAAATTCCAGGTAGAAATTCCAGGATGTCACAACATCTTTGGTCAATGAAAGCTATTACTTAATCTTGCCCCTCTTCTTATGCAAGATAAGATCCTAAGTGAAGAATTTGTATAAACTTTTTGTTGATTGTGACTGCACTCTTTTGGAAGTAAGCATTTGCAAGTTTTAATCATCATGTGCACTTTAGTTCTCTGTTATTAGAATTCAATTCTATTAGTTTGTGTTGTTTTATATCTATATCTTAATTATAATTTTTTTATAATGAATTAATTATTGTTTATAAAATAAATTGTTTTATAAAATAATTTATAAGAGAAATTGAATATGTTGTCTGGATCTTTTAATTTTTTTTTGAAAAGCATTCTAAAACGGTTTTTTAGAAAACCGTCTTAGAATCCTACAATTATTTATTTTTTGTTTAAAAAAACATTCCAATACGGTTCTCTAAAAAACCATCTTAGATTGTAGGCATTCTAAGACGATTTTTCAAAAAACCGTCTTAGAATCCTAAATTTATTTTATTTTTAAAATAAATTATATTCTAAGAAGGTTATTTGAAAAACCATCTTAGAATGTTGTCATTCTAAGACGACTATTTTCCTGATAATTGTCTTAGAATGTGCAGCTTTTCTAAGGTAATTTTTTAAGAGCCACCGTAAAAAGTTAAAACTTTCTACGACGTTAGCTACAAAGACGGTTGAACCGTCTTTGAATGTGCCGTAAAATCGATGTAGAAACATCTTTTTGTAGTAGTGATATTCTTTCATTCTTTATTCTTTCTTAAGTTCTTTATTAATTCTTAAGCTATAAGAACAAGCTCTCAAAACACTCACAAATCTTAAGAAAATAGACTTATAGTTGAAACTATGTATACACATCTATAAGACGATTTCTAATCTTTGAACATGTAACCTTAAAACAAGTCTATTGATTTGTTCTAGAGCCAAAATTGGCTTGGTAGGAAACAATACTTTATTGTTTTTCAAGCTTTCTATAAGCTTGGTTTTAAGAACTAGAAGTGACAATGAACAATACTTGTATCTTGTTTAAAGATAGTGGAACTTGACGAATTAGTCAAGAATTGAGCATAGTTTCAATGGTAGAGACAAACCAGTATAAATTTTTTGCTTTCATTTATCTCTTTATTTATCCGTCTTATCTAAATGTATTTGAAAACTGCTTTTGAAATCATTTGTGAACTTGGTATTTTTTGTTTTCGAAACCATGATTTGTTAGGTTTCAAGTTTAAACCTCAGCTTCATCTTACATAAATATATCTGGCAATATTTTCATTGAAAAAGGTTTTTGGGAAAATTTTCATTATATACAATTTAACCCCATCCCTCTTCTTGTGTATTTTGCCTTTACAGTTATTATATGGTTTTTCAATTCCCAACTCCATTGATGTTCCAAGTGAGCAAAGTGTATGTACTTGACCATGTGAACAAGAAAAGTCCATGACATTTTTCACAGACTTTTATGGGGGATAACAATGGAGTGAGACACTTTTATTTCCTTATCATACTCTGTTTTTTGTTCTTTTTTCTAGGAAAAGGGTGATTTGAAATTAGTTATATAATGTGTAGTGATAAGTATCATAATCACATTACCAAATTTATAATAGTGTGATATGCACGATCAACTTATTGGATGGTGATAGGTTTTCAACTGATACAATGAAAAGATTTAAAAAAGAATAAAGGCAATGTAAGGTAGGTATTCAAGAGGCCTTTCCTTTCTCAACAACTTCTAAGTAAAATCTTAATTGCTAACTACCTTCTATTTTCTCTCCATTTATAAACTATTCTGTCACAAATGTATTTCCCTCTCTATTAGCCTTTACATATACTCTCTTAATTATGGGCTTCCTATCAGATAACAAGGGAATTCCTATAAATGAGTCTTAGTTTGTGCTTTTATTTACTGGATGTAACAATGTCATGAAAACATACATATCATATATTTAAAATTACATTTCTTCAACTAGAATTATACTAGCATAACATGCTCGGGATAATTCTCTTTTTTAATTGCAAACATTGTCACTAGATACATCCAAGGTCTTGTCAACACTTACAATAGTGGAATGGAGTGTCTGACTTTGGATAGAAGAAGAAGAAGAAGAAGAAGAAGAAGAAGAAGAAGAAGAAGAAGAAGAAGAAGAAGAAGAAGGGGGAGGAGGAGGAGGAGGAAGAGAAGGAGCATGATGATGAAAAACAAGGCCAAGGAGATTTTTGAAGAAGGAGAAGAAGAATAAGAAGAAGATGATGACGAGAAAAAACATTGTTTAACTTTTTTCTGCCTTATTTGATATTTGGTTAATAGTTAAATATATATGAGCATGATGAAGGTTAAAAATTAGTGAATTTGAATATAATTAAGTGAACTAAATCATATTATCTTTAATCAACTACTTTGAATAAACCTAATTTAAAAATATATATTATTAACTAAATTATGATTATCAAAATTTTATATTAAATATAACTAATATGAGCAATTTAATTCTTTATTAAATAAAAATAAATTCGTTAATAAAATAAGAATGACCATATTTTGACATATAATATTCTTATGATTTGAACAAAATAATCAAATTCTAAATAATTGATATTTTAAAACATTCTTTGGTAATATATTTTATTAATTTTGGTAAATAATTATTAGTTATAAAATCTAAGAATTATCTAAATATATACTTTTACCAAAAAAAATTAAATATTAATAGTTTTGAAAATATATTTTCCTGGTTGAAGCAAACCAAACAAATTCACATTTAATGAAAAAAAATACAGTAAAGAAAAAGCAAATTATTAAAAAATATAAATAGAAAAGAGAGTAACTATTTGCTTAAGAAAGTGATCTCAATTAATATGATAAAAACTCTAGATGAAATTAATAATAAAAACTAAAAATCAATGTATATAGAATACAAATCAAATCCGACAATTATAATTAAAACAAAAAAGAAATTCAATTGTATTGTAAGTAATGCAACAATTTTACAAACACAATCAAACGAAAAATAAATATGAAAAAGGAGAGAAGACAACACAAATAAGGAGACTCATTAAATTCTAATTTACCAATAATCATTTACCTGTATCCAAAATCTTGTTACAGTTAAAATCATGTGATCTTGAAAGTGTGAAATGGAGGAATGAAGGAATTATGAGAGCTTTAATCTCTTTTATTTGAACATCAAACCTGTAAAAACATATCTTTATCTTTATATATTAAAAAGAAAGATGATGCAAAGACTAAAAGTCACAATATGAAGTTAAAACATGATATTTATAAAGTTTATGTAATGAAGATTAGTTATATCAATAATTTATAATTGTATTTATATATTATTATTATTATGTATGGATTAATCATTGTTTGAATTAATAGTACAATAAAGCAATTTTATAAAAAAAATATCACTCAGTTATGTAGTATTTCTTTTATATATATATTACAATTAAATAGTAATATAATTATACAGTTATTTTAATATTCCACATATGACATGTATAATATATAAAGAGAGAGGGAGAGAGTTCATTCTATTTTTTAAATTTTAGAAAAACTTGATGTTGGTTGTATTTTTAGAACTAAGCAAAAATGCATAATAGAAACAAAAGCGGAATAAACTAAATCAAAATTACCTCCTGTCATTACAATTGTGAAGAGTTGCTGTTTTTTATTCTTCTAAGCTTTCACTCTCTCATACTAAACGGAATATTAGATTTTTTCTAAGGATGGAGCTTAGGACTAACAATTTTTATTTATAGACACTTTATAGATATTCTACCATCAAGATTGTATTTAGTAGTCACTATCACTATAACGATAGTGATTGAAAGTCTGAATTTACAAATTCAAAAATGTTTTAACCACAAAATATAATTAAACATGATTTTATTGGTTTTAATAATTAAAAAATTGTAACAAATAGTTTTTACAATTTTAATCTTTTAATATTTTCAAAATCGTGCAAAGGAAATTATTTCATACAAAACATATCAATTATTAATTATACTTTGGAATGATACTTAATTATGTTGAATTATATATTATTTTACTGAAATGCCGATAATATTTTTTTGGAATTATTTTTTTCATTTGAGCGTCTAACTATTTAACTAACTAAATTATCTTTTTTTATAAAAAAACTAATAAGAAATTATTAAAAAACTGAAAAAAAAATAATTGAATTAAATTCTCATTCCATTATTAGGGTAATTAAATTATGAACGGAAAAAAGTTTAAACCAAAATTTTAAAATCTTAATTTGAGTTGGTATTCTACAAAAAGAAAAAATACATGTTTTATGCAGCAAAATTAATAGAAAAAATTGCATGGTTAAAATTTAAGTGTTCATAAAGATTATTATCAATTGAAAGAAACTCACCAAAAGACATTGATACAGGCATTTTTTTAATCTAAATCTGAGTCGCTATTTTTAAAAATTATATTAAATCATACAGATTATTTCAAAATTTATTTATTGGCATTGAGATGAAATATAAGTTGATAATTTTAAGAGTTTCTTTTTCTTGATATGGTCATTCTTTTTTATCAAATTTTTTCGTGCATTTTAAATTCTTATCCCTTTCCACATCTATGGCCAATTAAAACCTAATGTTTTTTTCTTCTTTCATTAACTCAAAAAAAAAAAAATATTTCCACAAGTATCTTCAACTACTTTCTTTTTTATATTCAAAGATTTTGTTATAGATTATTTCATATACGTGTCATATATGTCAAATGAAACCCCCTCCATATACCTGGCAAAAAGCCTTCTTCATACATGAAGGTCCCCTTCTAGATGTCATAAAGTTTCTTTCATATACATGTCATCAAAATCCTATCCAAATCATATACTCAATTTGGTTAACAACCCAATGGAAAAGGAAGTTTATAATTTTATTAGTGAGACAAATTCAACTGATCACTACTAGAAAATAGGTTTTTTACATCGGTTATTAATCGATATTGAAATTATCAACGTTAAAGTATTAACGTTAACATCAATTATTTAAAAACTGATGTTAAAACTATCGACGTTAAAGTATCAATGTTAACATCAATGTTAACATCATTTTTTATTAAGGACTTTTAACATCGATTCATTTTAAAAAATCGATGTTATTTTCTTCTCACCAACATTGATTTTCAGAAAAAATCGATGTTGTTTCTTGAATTTTTTAATATCATGTCTATTTTTTTTAATTACAACCTATAATTATTCATATGACAACTTATCATTCATTCAAAGTTGTATAAAACTCATAAAATAAACTAAATTTATAAACAAAATATATCACCAAGACTTATAAACAAAAATTTACAAAAACTAATATGTCACTAAGAGTTCTAAACAAAATATAGCATGCATCAAGAGTACTTATAAATAAAAATTTCCCACAAATGTGTTTAGGATGTTCCAATTCCCACAAAATATATGTCACCAAAACTTAGAAACAAAAATTTACAGATTGATAATACTATATTATAATGTACTTTAATTACAAAAAAATCCAAAATAAAACAAAGTTAGAAGTTGCATTTGGGAACTCAAATAATTTGAGTTCCAACTTCCAAATTTTGTGATTGTGCAAAAGTCCTCCATCCATTTCCTATTTTTGTAGTCTTCCTCCAATGATTATAAACTATCCTAAGCTTCATAATCCTTTTCAAGTTCAGATGGGTGAATCTTGCAGCTTTCATAAACGAGTACGTGGTACTCAACACATCCTGAAATTAACATTAAATTGATATTAGATATGCATATGATTTCAAAATTTGACAGATAAAAGTGTTTAATTACTCACCAAACTATTACAGTCACTTTGTACTTAGCATGACTTTAAAAGTGACTGAGTTAGGAACTTGGTGGTACAAGGGGTGTCATTTAGGATAAGCTTTTTGGTTCAGAGTTGTTTTTGAAGATAGTGAGGAAGAGAGCACTTTGTCCAAAATGGGTAATGGTCACTTGATGATTTCTAGTGAGTCCATAAAAATCTCTGAGTTTTATGCATCCAGCCAATAGAGCTAGGCTCGCCAAATCTTAGTTGTATGTAATAGAGTGCATGTTGTCATTTCTATTTAACGGATGCCAACTATGCTCTAGTTCATCCTTCCATCTTACAACAAATGACCTACTAACTTCACCATAAGGTTCCATTTAACAAGTAAACTAATATAAACAAATATGTTATATCATGTCATGTTTATTTGAGAATAGTCTTGAAATTTCTAACCTGATCCATAATATGAACTGTGTTGAACATTTCCTCAGGTTTTTTTTGTTAATCTTCATCATTGTCTTAGCCATTTCCTTCTAGTTCTGTTGATCTTCATCCATTATTTCTAAACTCAATTTACAATATTAAAGTTACTATTAAGAATAAATATGCATGTTTACCTACTAGTAGTAAACCAACACATATGAGTTTGGTTGAGTATATGCCACAAAGTTGAAAGACACAGTAGTGCATAAACCCATTTTTGAAAACCAAGAATGATATTCCTATCACGAAAAAAATTTGGGGGCCTAAGACTGTGGCAGAATTCTCACACTAGCACAAAGTTTCGTTAACAAACATTTTCATGACCAAACACATAAATAAAACTAACCTTTGGTGACTGAGAACCAGACTGAGTAGAGCTGTGAGTGAGAGCGAGAACAAGAGGGTGAGAGTGAAAGCAAGAACGAGAGCACAAAATGAGAACATGGTGGTGACACGACGGGCACATCACACCGTGAGGAGTTGAATCACAGTGAGAGAGCGAGAGTGAGAGTCGCAAGGTAGAGGAGGAGAACACGAGAACTGAAATGATACAAAAAGGGTTTGGGTGCGAGAACCCTTCTTTTATAAAAAAAATCCAACAATTTTAAAAAAAACCGATATTGATACCCCCTCTTAACATCGGTTTTAAAAAACCCAATGTTAATGATGACATCTTATTTATAAAAATGACACCGCGTATTTTTTAACATCAATTTTTGTCATAACCGATATTAACATGGCGATGTTAAAAGTTAATTTTTTTAGCCGTGAATCATTTGGAAATGAGTCTTTTACTATTGAAAATGAAAATGAAAATGCTAATTGTTTATAGAAATGAATAATCAATGCATATTAATCAAATATAGATTACCTTAAACAAAATCCAAATATAAATTGAATTGAATATATTAGTAACTTATATATAGTTATTTATAAACATTACATTAATAGTTTTTGTTTCTTGTCGTAAAAACTATTATTGTTATTGCATTAAGTATAATTGAATTGTACCATGACATTATATACAAATACAAGTATAATTGAATTGAATCCCTTTCAAAAAAAGAAAAAAAGTATAATTGAATTTTGGTAAATACTATTTTTTTTAATCAAAATCATCCTCACATTTCTAAACAAACTTCTTTATCTATAATCGACATAATCAAGCATCTTAAAAACAAAATTGTCAATATGTTTTAAAAACACTCATGTTGTCTAATGACTCTAATCATTTTTAGCTCCTCAAATGAAAAATTAAGGTTGTTTGTCAATGAAAATTGCTATTTTCAAAATAAATAAATAGAAATGTCATTTTGTACCGCTCTTATTGGTGTATCACCATTTCATTATTGTGAACTTCCAGCATATTACTTCTTTCTAACAAGGCTAGACTTCAATTTGATTGATCAAATCAGGAGAACATAACGACAATCACACAAAAAGTAGTTATATTGTTGATATTTTTGTCATGTAAAATGTGTCTAAGTTAGGCAAAATTACCAAATTGGGTTCCTTTTACAAATTAATTATCAGAATGAGTCTGTTTCATTATTATTTACCAAGGGGGTCTATTATTTTACTACAAAGCACTTACCTGAGGGGCGCGTTCCACCAGAAGGCGACACGTGGCGTGACTTGACAAGTTGACAGGGGACGATGAGACAGGGGGGGAAGTGGTGGCCTGGCAGGCATGATCACTAGTGGTGGCCTGCCAGGCGCTACCAGTAGTGGTGGCTTGCCAGGCGCGACCACTAGTGGTAGCCTGTCCGGCGCGTCCACTGGTGGTTAGGCCCAGGCACTTCCCTCTTTCCTATAAAATCCCTTCTCCTCCGTTTCATTTTCATTACGAAATCGTTGAAGTGAGCTGAATTGAATCTGACTTGTTGCTGTTATATGCATTAGTGTTGAAGCGCTTTATATCGGTTAGAAATTTTGCTCAAAACTAGTAAATATTTTTTTATCTTCAATACATTATAACATTAATTAATATTTATTTTGTTGATGATAATAATGATTATATTTTGTAAGTGCATAAACAAATTGACACGAACTATAAAATGAAATAGTAATTTTGTTTATATTTTTTGTGTGATAATTAGTAATTTTTGGTAACTTAATAATTTAATTTTTGGTTATAATTATGTTATATTTGTTTGTTGATGACAATAATTATTTATTGTAGTAGTTTTTATGTCCAACACATTATTATTATTATTAGTTAAGCTCATAATTATTGATGTTGTTGGTATATTTTTTTAATAGCCAAAATTTATACATAGACATTAAAAATAAATGTCGATTGTTTTGCGTCATGAGTGTGCGAAGTAGGAAATTGTTGTGACAGTAATTTAATTTATTTAGAGTAATTTGTTGTTGTTAATTTATTTTAGGTTAATAATTTATGTTATGTTAATATATTTTTTATATTATTGTTTGTTGACGACATTAATTATTTATTGTAGGTATATTTTTGAAAAATGAAACGGAGGAAAAGGGATTTTATAGGGAAGAGGGAAGTGTCTGGGGCCCACCACTAGTAAATGCGTCTGGCAGGCCACCACTACTGGTAACGCCTGGCAGGCCACGACTACTGGTAGCGTCTGGCAGGCCACCACTTCCCCCTTGTCGCCTTCTGGTGGAACGTGCCCCTCAGGTAAGCGCTTTGTAGTAAAATAATAGACCCCCCTGGTAAATAATAATGAAACAGACTCATTCTGGTAATTAATTTGTAAAAGGGACCCAATTTGATGATTTTGCCATCTAAGTTATATAACTTATACATAATTTTGACCAACTTGTTTCAAGAGGAGTAGAAGAATTCATTTAAAAGCGATTAAAATGTGGTCTAAAATTCAAGAAGATGAGTGCATTATCGAAGGGAATTATTTCTATTGGGATTGACAGTCCCAATAACTTCCTTAAAGCACTTGGACTACAAACACTCAAAATGTGATCTTTTCTATGATCGAAGCATCATTTAGCAATATCATTGTAGCCATGTTGAAATTGTAAAATTCGACCGTTAGTATTAAAAGTTTATAAATAAGATCTCTGACTATCAATTTTTGAGGGGTTGAAACACTATCACTTAATTCCTTAAACACCCATAACGCCTACCGTTGAAATTGGCTACAAGTTTAGCATGTTATCGTTATGTATTCACTTCTCATTTTTTATTCATTCATGTCTATTATTTGATTGCATTTTTTCTGAACCCTTTATTTTTCCAATTTACATTTCTATTTACTTTTGAAATTAATATTGAAATATAATAATTATCGAAATTGACTTTTTAGTCGAAAACAATATTATTATATTTACTTACAAATTATATTACAAACCTTCATACAATATTACGATAATTATCTATGAATATCTTCATCGAAATCACTATTATTGTATGTATTAAGTATTAAACAATTATGTGATAAGTTGAAAAATATGAACTTGCTTGTTTGATTAAAAAGAACTCATAATCAAGAATAGATTTTACGTTTTATTTTAAACATTTATTTATTAATAGAATCATTAAGTGAAAATTACTTGATTGATTTAAAATATATTCCTTTCAAGGAGTAAATACAATTTTCACAATTAACAATTGTAAAAAAAAGTTGGTTAATATAAATTATAATGGATAAAATGTGTTTGAGATCCCATATTAATTTCATTCTCATAATTTTTTTCATATTAATTTAGTTCTTGTAAAAATAAAAAATTATATATTTTTGTTGTTCTTTAATGGTAATTATGTTAGATGGCAATTTGATGTGATTAAAAGATTTTCAAATGTAATTTGATTACAAATGAATTTAATAATTTATGGCGGTTAAAAAACTCTTAAATGAATTAAATACTTTTTGGGAGCTAAAAATCTCCAAAAATTATAATTTTTCATCACATCCAGGACGATTTTCTCATATTTTCCAATGATATTAGGAAGAAAGATGAAGTGATAGTGAGTTTTGATGTCTTTGGAGTGTGCTCAGGAAGATAGAAAAAAAAATACTTAAGTCTATTAGTAAAAAAAATAAAGTTATCATTAAAGATCAATAAAAATATGTTTTATTTTACATAGATTAAATTAATACAAAATATTTTATGAGAACAAAATAAATACTTTTTAAATTTTATAGGTACTCAAACATATTTAACCCAATTATAATTAGATAAAAGATTATTAACCTTTTCCCTTTTTTTTCTACATGTTCTTTACGACATTTCTCAATTTCGCTTTTTATTCTTTTTAGAACACCTATATTTTAACACCAAAGGATTTAGGAGTGACTTTTCAAGTAAATTGTTCTTTTTAATATTTTGTCAATTTTCAAAAACTGATTAAGTTGTCAATTTTTAAAAACTGATTAAGTCTGCATATTGTTTTATGTATTTTCAAGTGCGACATGTAATATGACAACTCTCATCAAATAATGATCCTTCCTCAAACAATTCAATGACTTTCTAATATGATAATCGAATCATACAAGTACTGATTTAAAGGCAGAGTTGGTCATAAAAAGGAAACCAGTCTGCTGCAAATAAGGAACAAAATCAATAAAAAAAACTTAATTACTGTTTTCGTCCTCAAATTCGAGACACTGCTTTTCTCAATCATTGACATTTAAATTTTCTTTTTTTATTCTCTGAATTTTCACAAAATATTATTTTAGTCATTCTCATGATAAATTGACAATTTGTGGTGGTTTTAAGCCATCATAAACTAATTTTTATTTTTACCGGTAGAATTTACATTTTAAAACCTTCACTAAATATCAATTTATTATCTGTGAATTAAAAAAAGTAATTTTACAAAATTTAGGATTAAAAAAGAAAATTTAAATGTTAGGGACTAAACAATGCAGGACTCTCAAATTGAAGGACTAAAACAACAATTAAACCATAAAAAATATCTGTTTTAACCTGATTGGCATTCAGATCGGATTACAATCTGATTCGGATGCAGATTTTACTACAAAATCATATCAAATAATAACTCAGACAGGAACAGTTTCAGCATCTATTGAGCAAAACCCTACAAGAAAATAAGAAAAAACAAATGAAAATATAAGATTAAAAATCATGGAATAGAAATCAACAAAATCAAGATGAGATATGAATACCTGGATAGGCAAAAGAATTCCTCAATGAGAATGATGCGCCAGGCCATACAGAGATGAAAGAGCTATCAGATATAAAGGTGAAGCTGTGAGAGCATTATCGAGAAAGTAACAGGCAAATCCATGGCAGAAAAGATATACATTCTAGGTCAAGTTGATCGGGGCTCACAGGGAGAGAAGGAAGAGCAAGGAATTTCCAAAATTCCTCCTTTGTAGGCGTAATTTTGAATTCCTTGTTTTTTGAGTAGAGAAACATCCATCAAAGTGTTGAGCATTTTATTTCTTTTGCAATAAAGTATCCAAATGAAGTATTTTAATGTACCATTTTGATTCCAATTAAAACTTACACTCCACTCATAATTACCAATCCAAACAACAGTCAATCCTGGTCAGTCAATATCACTTGTTCGCTTCTACAATCTTCTTTTGATTCCCTTTTTCTTTATGGAATTGCATACTACCATTAAATTGTGAGCTGATTTCAGTATCAGAACAGATAAAAGACCAAAGCCCAAGAGCCTGCTTTTTTTCATGCACCTTAGAGGTTCATTAAGTGTTCTCTATCAAGATCTTCTCACCAGTAATCTCCACAGGAGCATTTTCCTCCAACAATTCGATGAAACCGATTTTTATCCCTCAAAGACACTTCTCTACCATAAATCTTTGAGGTATATTTAGCAAAATTATGGCAATCAACACAAATACGGAGATTTTTTATTACACGGATTGGCACACTTTCAGGGGTAGCAATTAGCCCAAAAGTCAAAGCCAACTTTTCACTGTGGCTTAGAAGTATCTTCTCCTTTTGCTCTTCATCCACATCATGCAAAACGCAACTCAAATCAGGAACATAACCAGCTTCTTTAAACCTGGCTGATAATTCCTGTACTTTTGCAGATACTTCTTCTCTTCTAGGATGAGAACAATCACTAGCATGGAAAGTGTGAAGTACTTGATCAAGCTCTATCCAGCTTCTTCCTGGCTCTTTTGTTACAGCCTTCTTCAACATCAGGTTCCTTAGTGATCTTACATCTTCCCATCTTCCTGCCGAAGCATATAAATTAGACAGGATAACATAATTGCCAGCATTTTCAGGCTCAATTTGTAGAAGCTGATGACCCACAAATTCACCAATATCAAGATTTGAATGAACACTGCAAGCACCTAAAAGGCAACCCCATATAGCAGCTGATGGTTCAAAAGGCATCTTCTTGACAAACTCGAAAGCTGCTTCTACTCGACCCGCACGACCAAGCATATCAACAACACACCCATAGTGCTTGGAGTCTGGCTGAACACTAATTTTCCCGCTGGTCATATCATAAAAAATATCCATTCCCTTATCCTCTAGTCCTCCATGACTGCAACCAGATAACACAGCCAAAACAGTGACACTGTCTGGTTTGACTTTGTTTTCATCTATCATTAAATTGAAAAGCTCAAGCACTTCTCTTCCCTCCCCATGTTTGCTATACCCAACTAACATCGCATTCCAAGAGATAACAGTTCTTTCATGCAAGGTATCAAATATTCTTCTTGCATACGTGAGGTTTCCACATTTTGAGTACATGTCAATCAAAGAGTTTTGAAGAACCACATATGAGGGAACTTCAGAGCGAAGAAGATGGTTGTGCACTTGCTTGCCATGATCTAGAGCAGCAAGCCCAGAAAGTGCAGTTAAAACACTAGTATAAGTAACATAATTTGATTGCATTCCTTCTCTTTGCAACCGGCGAAATAGCTCCAATGCCTCTTCATCCAGACCCAGTTGAGCATATCCAGAGATAATGGCAGTACAAGAAACTACATCTCTTTCAGGCAAGCATTGAAATATGCCTCGAGCTTCATGAATTTTACCATCTTTGGCATACATATCAAGGAGTGAGCTTCCAACATAAACATGTGCTTCGTAATTTAATTTTATGATATGAGAGTGGATTTGCCTCCCTAAGACAAAACCCGAAGAACCTATACATGAAGTAAGCACGGTAGCAAAAGTGAACTCATTAGGTTCTGTACCTGCAAAAAAGCATAGCTACTGTCAACACAGAGAAACCATTGACACGAGTAAACCAAAAACAAAAGTCTCAACCCAGCACACTAACTTAAAAACAAAAATATCCATCTTCTGGTTTCTCCTTATAAACAAGCTTGTCATAGGCTCAATAGGTTCCTCCAATTCAATGAAGGTCCTAGTCACCATTATTGACAATCAACTCCTTTTCAAAAGAATCATAATATATGAAAATTTAACTTACCAACTTGGGCGTAACAAATGCAACACACCTTCTCCGAATAAAACCAAAACTTAATAAAGCATTCATAAATCAATATTAGTTCCTTCCATTCCACAATTACCAACAATAATCACCACTCTCATTATGAACTTGTACAAAGTACAAACAAACCAAGAATACCTGATCTTAGCATCTGCACAAAAAGACTCAATGCTTGAGAGGCATACCCTCTCTGGGAATAAGCTGATATCATAGCCGTCCACGACACCACATTCCTCTCCGGCATTACATCAAACACGTGCCGAGCATCTCTCAAAGAGTCACACTTAACATAAAACACGATCAACCTTGTTCTTAGATACACACAAGGAAGATAGTGAGTTTTGATCATGTGGGCATGCACTCTCTGCCCTTCTCTGATGGCCCTTTTCCTCAGGCACTCGTTTAGGACTGTGTTGTAGTCTTGGAAGTTCGTGTCAAGGCCTCGAAGGGCCATATGTAGAAGGGCTTCTCGTAGACGTGTGTCATGGATATGAATGTTGAGAACGTGGTGTGAGTTAGAAGGGAAAGTAGATAAAAGACGCGGTTTTTGGAAGATGGCTTTGTGTGTGGAAGATAAGACATGTTTTGTGCGAAGCATGCTTCGGAAACAACTAGGAGAAGATGACGAGGTCGAAGGTTTTCAATTCTAATTTTGTAAGCAGAGGTGGTAGCAACTGCAACGGAGACCAAAGTGCAACATTCTCGGAGTCGAAACTACTTGTGCTTATGAATCTTTTACTTGTAGTATATAGCAGAATTTTTTAAGGGTTGAATTAATCTCCATATATTTTCAATTTTTTTTACGATAGTAACTATTTTAAATAATTGTACTAAAATAATTATGATAAAAATCAATTTTATTTTTTTCACTTATTATTTTAAAGTTAAAAATGTAATTTTCAATTTTCTGCTTATTTGTAAGGATAAAAGAGTAAATATTAGTGCATATCATTAACATTATACACAAATTTGGAAATTTCCCCAATCAATACCAATTTGTGCTAATTAATATCTTTTAAATTGATTCAGATTTTAACTATCTTTTAAAAAAGAATATATTATGAGTGTTAATCTTTATATATATAGAAAAGATTATTAAGAATTATATAAACATATACATGGGCGTGCTAATTTTGACAGAATATATCTTAATATATACAAATCCACTTAAGTCTAACGCATTTGTTCCTTCTTAAATCTTCAGGTAACTTACCAAATTAAATTTGTAACTCTTTACATATTTAAAATTGTAACTCCTTAGATATAACTTACTAATACTAACTCTTAGCCTTTTTATTGTCACTCAATCATTCCTTAAACATAATTTACTACTAATAATTCCTAACCTCTCCCTCCTATTTCTCCTTCCTTCTATCTATCTATATATAAGAGTTCATAATTTTAACTATTTTTTTATTCACCTCTTTGCTTTTGACAGTCACTTTTTTTTAAGGTTTAGTTATATTGATTTTCTTAAAATATTTGATTTAGTTTTTGTTCATCTGATACATGGTCCATGAATTTTTAACATAAGTTTCAATGTTTTATTTGTTCCATACTTTGAGAATTAGAATTATACTCTATGAAAGGTCTAACATCAAATTGATAAAATTAAATCAATTTTAAATTCCTACTTTTTTTATACTACCTATAACTTCTTATTGTTTTCTTTTTCTTTTATACATTACTTTTTATTGTTTCCAGAGGAGACAAAACTTTGAAAATGTGGTAATGAAGCATTTAAAAATAGAATTTCTGACATTAATTCCAATATTTTATTTGTTCTCATACTTAGACAAATATAATTATACTTTCTGAAAGGTATGACAAACAAATTGATAAAATTAACCGTTTCACATTCCTACTTTTTCGTATACTACCTATAACTTGCTTCCTATTTATTGTTTATTAAGGTTTAAAATAAAATGAATACGAGGGAATATTAGTTTCGGTAAATTGATCTAAACACATCTTTAAAATGTATTTGCTTATAAAAAATACTTAGAACCATATTGAATTTTTTTAGAGGAAATAAAGTTATTTCATTTTCATTAATGATAACCTCAAGAACATGAGAATGAATGCAATCAAAATCATGAGAGAAAGCATGTAATCTTGATGTCCTTGCTAACATGTGAGCCACAAGATTTGTTTGTCTCTTAGATAAACTCACCTTGGAGTTTCGAACAAGTATAAGTAAATTATTACAATGTGTTAAAATAGAGCTAAAACCAGAGACACCCTTTCTTTTGCTGTGTAGAAAATCTGTAAACATTTTTGCAATCTGTCTCATAGATCACATTATTTATACCCAATGCATGAGTTCATTCAATGCTTTTTTGAAGAGCAAAAGCTTATGCAGCTGCTGGAATTTGAATGCCAAAAAACAATTCGAATGTGCTTTTATAAAAGAACCATGTTCATCCTGAAGGCCACATGCCCACATTGAAAGACAATTGCTCTTTAAAAATAGCTGCATCGAGATTGCATTTTACAAAACCCGGAGGAAGAGGAATCCATGTAGTGACCCTATTCTGTACAATGCTACTTGTCATGGCTGCTGACTTCGATTTGACCAAACTCCGCTCTGAGAAAAATTTCATGGCAAGTGTCACTTCTGTATGCGGGTGTGGATCAATGTTTTCCCAGATCATCTTGTTTCTGCTTCTCCAAATGCTCTATAGGACCATAGCTATTTTTTGTTTCTGACTTCATTTCTGTTTTCAAAGAGCTTGAATATCAGCTCGTTGAAACCCTCAACTGAGTGCATTTAAGGAGCCATCATACTCCAAAGATTTGCACATTTCCAATGTTGTTGGGCTTTTGAGCAAGCAATGAATATATGTTGTTCATTCTCCAAATAGTTTGTGGAAAAACAACAGTCATGAGTGCATTGGATACCTTTCAAGATGAGTCTTTGTCTTTGATGAGAATCCTGAAACTGGCCAAATACAGGCTAAAGTCCCAAGTGGAGAAGGACGAAGGCCTAAGTGGAAAAGGACAAAGCCCCCGAGTGGAGAATGATGAAGGCCCAAGTGGAAAAGGATGAAGGCCCGGAGACAGAGACACTATCAAGACTATTAATTGTTGCTGAAGGCCCAAACTAATTTGAAGGCCCAAGTTAAATTAGTTTTTAGTTATAATTTTTATTTATTGTAATTTTGGCCCAAACAGTTTAGAAGACCCATGTCTATTTTTATCTTTTTATTCAGATACACTATAAGTATTTGTTTTTGTTTTCAATAAAAAGGGACTTTTGGCATTTGATAAAATTTGGTGAGTGTTTCTCTCTGGGTTCCTTGTTGAACCAATCTTAGACTTATCAAGGTAATCCTTGTGGCGTCTACCCTGACTTATCTTCCTTCACTGGAAGTGGCGTCATCCAAACATCCGTAGCCTGTATCAAGCGATCCGCTCCGTAAGGTTCACATCATCTGGTATCAGAGCTTCGGCTCTTGATACAGGTTCTATCCTATCCTATTATTTTTCTTTGTAATTTGTCCAGGTTCGTGTTTTGTCCTTGTTCTATTATTTGCGTTTTTGTTTACATCTTGTTTCGTTCTTGTTTGCGTCTTGTGTTCTGTTATTTGCGTTCTTGTTTAGATTTTGTTTCGTTCTTGTTCTTGTTCTTGTCACGTTCTTGTTCTTGTTTCTTGTGTCTTTCACACTGTGTCAAAAAAAAAGTTGCAAAAATTTTGAAAAAAAAAGTGGGTGTTTGATCTTTGAACACGAAATTGAGGCATTTAGAGGTGTTTTTTTGGAAAGAAAATCGTGGAACAAATCTCCTAATCTAGATTCTCCTCTGAATTCTGAGCGTTTTGATATATAGTGGGCCTCAAACGGACAACCGTAGCAAAAGTTATGAACATTTGAAGTTTACTTGTCATATTTGTTATCTTATCTGTTATCATATCTGTTATCTTATTTGTTATCATATCTGTTATCCAAATTAAATCTAATTTGTTATCCAAATCTGATATGTTATCCAAATCAAATCAAATCAAAATTTGTTATCCAAATCAAATCAAATCTAATCTGTTATCCAAATCAAATCCAATCTACTATCCAAATCAAGTCTAATTTGTTATCCAAATCAAATCCAATCTGCTATCCAAATCAAGTCTAATCTGTTATCTAAATCAAATCTAAATCCAACTCAAGTCTAATCTGTTAACCAAAATCAAATCTGATTTGCTATCCAAATTAAATCTGCTACACAATCTGTGATAATTAAACTGTCTTTCCTGTTATATACCTTGTGTGTCTAATTTGATTCATCCACGAACTTAAGAGGGAACATGAGTGGTAAAAGGAAAGAGTGAAAACATCACACAAAAGCCTATACTGAGAGCATCAAACACAAGTGAACTATCATCAAAGAGAGAAACACGTGAGTAGAGTGTGGTGAAGTCCTGAATCTTTTTTTTTAATTACTGCAAAATTCTTTGTTCCTTAATCATGGCAGGAGCTGGTGACAATGGTGGTGTATATCATCAACTGGACGGATTTCAACGCTTGTTACTGGATGCGATGACTACACAAATGCAACGTTTGTTGAACCGTAATAATGAAGTGCTCTACAGGCGAATAGAACGACTAGAGCACCAAATGAATCCAAATGTTGGGAGACCTTATGTTGGCAACAGAAGGGTCAATGATGGATCGAACCGAATAGAGGGGCAAGACAGAATTGAGGGAGTAAAACTCAATGTATCCTCTTTTAAAGGCAGTAGTGACCCAGACGCCTACGTTGACTTGGAGATGAAGATTCAACATGCATTCTCATACAATGATTATCCTGAAGAGCAGAAGGTGAAGTTAGCAGCAGCTACATTCTCAAACTATGCCCTTGTTTGGTGGAAGAAAAATCAAAGAGAAATGAAGAGAGAAGAAGGGCGAGAGATAGATACATGGACTGAGATGAGAAGGGTTATGCGAAAGAGGTATGTTCCAACTAGCTACAGTAGAACCATGCGACAGAAACTCCAGAGGTTATCCCAAGGAAGTTTCACTATTGAGGACAAGGAGATGGAGATGACACTAGTGAGGGCCAACATTGAAGAGGACACCAAAGCAGTGCATGATGGCTTCACCAACAAGATTTCTTTCCAGCACCATGACTAGAAAATTATTCATAAACCTCTATCCCTTAGAGAAGTGTGTGATAGCCAAATCAGAAGGAGAGAAAAGACAGAACAAGAGAGAGACAATAGTGAGGCATCACAAAGGAATAAAAAAAGGAAGAGTGATACACAAGAGAGAGAGAGTGATAATTCTAATCAGTTAACTATTTATATTTCTCCTAGTGTTCAACTCTTATTGCAGGAATTTAAAGATGTCTTTCCAAAGGAGATTCCTCATGGACTACCACCTTCAAGAAGCATAGAACATCAAGTTGATCTCCTTCCAGAAGCTTCATTGCCTAACAGGCCAACTTACAACAGCAAGCCCCAAGAGACTCAGCATAAGGATGCACAGACCAAAAGTTGAGTATGTGAAAAGATTGTATGACCAAGTGAAGGTGCAAATTGCAAAGAAGAATGAAAGTTATGCCAAACAAGCCAACAAGAAAAGGAAGGAAGTGGTACTTGAACCCGGTGATGATCCTGGACATTTAAGGGCAAATGTTTTCCAAGAAGGAAGGAATGATGAGAATCCTGAAACTGGCCAAATACAGGCTAAAGGCCTAAGTGGAGAAGGATGAAGGCCTAAGTGGAGAAGGACAAAGCCCCCGAGTGGAGAAGGATGAAGGCCCAAGTGGAAAAGGATGAAGGCCTAGAGGCAGAGACACTATCAAGACTATTAATTGTTGTTGAAGGCCCAAACTAATTTGAAGGCCCAAGTTAAATTAGTTTTTAGTTATAATTTTTATTTATTGTAATTTTGGCCCAAACAGTTTAGAAGGCTCATGTCTATTTTTATCTTTTTATTCAGATACACTATAAGTATTTGTTTTTGTTTTCAATAAAAAGGGACTTTTGGCATTTGGTGAGTGTTTCTCTCTGGGTTCCTTGTTGAACCAATCTTAGACTTATCAAGGTAATCCTTGTGGCGTCTACCCTGACTTATCTTCCTTCACCGGATGTGGCGTCTACCCGGACTTATCTTCCTTCATCGGAAGCGGCGTCTACCCTGACTTATCTTCCTTCACTGGAAGTGGCGTCATCCAAACCTCCGTAGCCTGTATCAAGCGATCCACTCCGTAAGGTTCACATCATCTTTTAGGCAAACAACCTCTAAATGATCTCCAAAGGAATTGTGTTATTTTTGGTGGAACATTTAAACTCCAAATGACCTTCCAATCTCCAACAGCCTTGAGGTGATCAACTTTTAGAGTGTTGTCCATGATACAATGATACGCAGACCTGACACTATATGCACCATGGGATGTGTATTTCCAAACCATATTATCATCTTCCTGCAAGGACAGTAAAGGAGTGGATTTGATGGATATAATGTCATATTCATTGAAGATTGACTCAATGAATTCCAAGTTCCACGAGTGAGACATATGATCAATAATATCATTAGCTTTCAGATTTTCCATTCCTGTTGGAGGTATATGGAAACTTGATGTTGTAGTGCAGAATTTAGCCACAGATCATGCCAAATATTAATGGAGGATCCATTACCAATTTTCCACTTCATTCCTTGTCTTACAACCACCGGCGAAGCAAAAATACTACCCCAAACATAACTTGGATTATTGCCCAACTTGACATCCAAAAAATCCACATTGGGAAAATATTTAGATTTGAAAACTTTAAAAATTATAGTATCTTGGTTGGTTAAGAAATTTCAACCCTGTTTTCCTAGCATAACAAGATTAAAAGAATGAAGATTTTTGAAACCCATACCTCTAAATTATTTCTTCATAGACAGTTTGTCCCAATTCAACCAATTGATACCTTCCTTGGCTATGTATTCGATCCCCACTAGAAACTATTCATCATTTTTTGGAGTTCATCTTCAAGTGTAGAAGGCAAGAGGAAGACACTCATGTTGTACGTAGGAATGGATTGAACAACTAATTTGATGAGGATTTCCTTTCCAACTTTTGGTAAATGTTCAGATGACCAATAATTTATACACTTCCATAGTCTCTCCTTGATGAATAAAAAAATCTGCTTCTTTTTCTTCCCAATGATGGACGGTAGGTCTAAATATCTTCCTGAGCCAATCCTCTCAGTTACACCCAGATGAGTTGATATGCTTTGTCTAAGGTAGGGTTGAGTGTTTGAGCTAAAAAAGATTTCTGATTTCTGGAGATTGATTAATGACCTCAGGCCTTCCCATAAGTGTCTAGGATCATCTTCATGGTGTTAGTTTCTGCTTCATCATCATTGACTGATTGTCTAATATTCTCCAGATTGCGTCTACACTCATCAATTTGGTCCTGACATTGGAAACAGATTTTCCTTCCCCACGAATTCATATCTCTTGAGCATGCTTCTATTACTAAATATTTGTTTTATAATTTAAAATTTATATTACTTATATTAACTTTATTTTATTTTATAAAATATTTATTTTAGATTTTGTTACGTAAAATTAGATTTTTGATCTTTCTAAGATTTTGTTTTAATGAGTCAATAATTTGTCACGTTAGTGTAGTTTCTTTCTCCCTAAAATTTCCTCTTCCCTCTCTTATATATAAAAACTTATTTTTGAGAGCAAGATTGGTGTTAGAAGGTTCGGAGATCCTTTCGCTACACACAATTAGAACCAACATTAGATTTTCCTACTAGCACTGGATGCACTTTTTCTCTAAGGATATCATTTGCACGCTTCAACTCAAGCTAATTATTTTTTCCCCTAATTTATTTTTTCCTTGTACTTATTGTATGATATAGTGCATTGTTGATTCATGTGGTGCCAATTAAAGTTATTTTGCTATTGTTATTATTTTGTCATTTAATTCAAGACTTTGTATTTTTCTTCTCATTTATTTCTTTTATTTTATTTTAATTTTTCTAACAATCTTAGAGAGAAAAGTTTATACTTTCTTGCTGCATAGTCTTTTCTACCGTAACATCCTGTTTTATCAAAATATGTGTAATAAATACATTGAGTCCTTATGCTCCATTAAAAATATTTTTTTATATTATTTTATTTCTTTAAAGTTTTAAATTAGTGTGAGATTGTTGAAAAATATTTTCTTATAATTAGAAATTTATTATTAAAATATTTTTTTTATTAATGATGGTTTTAAAGATAAAATGCTTAGAATTAATTTATGTGAAAAATTAAATGCATCCCACTAATTTCATAACAACTAAAAATCTATAAGTAATATTATGTAAAGAATATCCAACAAAAATACAATTAACATTTTCTTTTTGTCAATTTTCTTTTTTTATTAATAAGGATGTTAACCTTTATTAGACACCCCACACTTTAAGATATTTCAAATTTGGTTCTCTTTTTCTCCATAGCTCATAAAGAATTTTTAAAAAAAAATTATAAAATACCATATCAAGAAAATGACATACAAAATATAAAGCTTCATCCAAGTGTTCATTTTATTGTTTTGTGTGTTGTATTTTCACATTGTTCGGAATCACCACCATGGACATAGACCAGAGGGTGTGCAACGGTTTTCTTCGGGTTCATGATCTTGAACATCGATGGCAACAAGGGTGTGCAACGGTAGTGGCAGAGTGAGAGAGTGGTGCATTTAGGTTTTAGGTTGAGGTTGAGCGACATGGTGAGTGATGACTGATGATTGAGTGAGAGAGCTTTTAGGTTTTAATTTTAATAAATTAAAAACTAAATTACAATGGATTTAATCCACCGTAACCTTTATTTTGATTACAGTTGGTGAAGCTCACTCAGCTACTACAAAGATAGGATTTAACATCACTAGACGGATGTTAACAAAAGGCGATGGCATAATTATAATTATAAATAAAACAAGTTTCTGCCCTTTATTTTCGCAACAAGCATCTAAGAGCATGATAAAATCCAGTGAAACCACCAAAAAGAATACCAATGCGGCATGCTTCTTCCCTTACTATCAGATCTTTTTCTGAAACATGTTGCTGGAAACAAAAATAAAATAAAATCCATAACCTCATCATTTGTTCCCCAATTTGTATTTGTATAAAAACAGATATGCTAACCATCTAACATATACAATATAGCCAATAGCCAATACTTTCATGCAACAGAATATTACCTGACAACAACTGAAACCTACAAAAGCTTCAACCATTCCACCGAATCATATTAGCTACAAAAGAATTGAACATACAGATAACATCCTGCTTGATCAATTTCAACCGAATATATTAAGATAAAGAAAAATCGAATGCGCGGTTGCTTTAAAATCCACTTTAAACTACTCAAAAACACCGATTCTGTTACTTTCTGGTCATTCCGATAAAAGGAGTTATCCAAATTTTAGGAGTAAAAACATATTTCAGCTAAACGAACAAACACCAAATCTGAAACGTGGACAGATTTTGATTTAAGTGCAAAATCAATGTTAACGGAGAATCGGAACCCTAATTTGAGTGAACTAACCTTGAGATCGAGGAGAGAGGAGTAGGATTGTCCTCCAACAAGCTTGAAGGCGAGGAGGAGTATGCCAATGCCGACTCTGACGCCGTAGGAGAGGAGGAAGGTCAGGCAGAGGTTGCCAATGGCGTGAGCCAAGCAGGACTCGTCGGGGCCGTGATCGCAGGGCGGCGAGTCCACGTGGCGGTGCTGCTGGGCGTGAGAGGCGGCGCGGCGCTGCCGGCGCTGGAGCTCCTCGATGGCGTCCCGGAGGCGCTCCTCCGCTTCGCGAAGGCGGCGCTCGGCATCGCAATTGTCGACGAGCGGAGGAGAGGATGGTGGTGCCATGGGAATGGAGAATAGAGCCACATCACAGAGACGTGGTTATCACTCTAACAAGTTGGTCCTTTCATGGGTTTGTTAGAGCTTCCCTTAATTGCTTTCTAGTTACTACTTTCTATCAAATACTCTATTAATTACTGATCATAAATATTAATTTTTATAATGATGAAAATAAGTTAATTGTAAATTAAATTAATCGGCAGCTTCCTGAACTATTTAGAACTTTTAAAATTAAATTTTAAATTAAAAACTTGTAATTAAATTCCTGATTTATAAAAAAAATCTGTAATTAGGGCTTTTAAGTTAATATGTATCGGTATGAAATTGTTAGAAAATAATAATTTTAAAATTTTTAAAAACTCAATTAAAAAACTATAACATAAATTCATCAATTAGAAAAATTAATTTAAAAATCTAATTAAAATTTTCATATAATTCAAGACTTATTAACTAATCCTCTTGTATATACAAACATTTAAAATTATTTGCTTCCCAAGGCCTCTACTCTCCTCGTTAGAGATGGCAACGTGGCATCAGGGCGGTTTTATCTATTCTTATTTCCATTTTTGTAGGTGGATAAATTTGTCTATCTTTATCTATGTTCTTACAAAAAGCATGACGGGTTCAAATTTATAAAAGACGGGAGTGAAAAATGAACAACGAATTCATCTTGTATTTTTAAAAATAACATTTATCCATATACTTTAAATAAATCATAAATTAAGTTATTAATTACATCTTAATTAAATCAATATATATATATATATATATATATATATATATATATATATATATATATATATATATATAATTTAATAAATAAATAAATAACATAAACATATTTAAGAATTAATTTATACTTTTAGTTAAATGTATAACTTTTAGTTTTATTATAATTAGTACTACAGTAATAATATTTATTTAACTATTAAAATGATTATTCTATATTTTTACAATTATAACAAAATATGAAAAAGTTACATAATTAATTATATGATAAAAAATTACATATAATATATATAATATGAATTATATATAAATATATAATCATGCTATTAATAATTATAAAAATATACATAACATGGTGGGTACGAGGGCAGGAGTCACATACCTTGCCCTTGCTTCCACAAGTCAAAAAAAATTCGACCCTAGTCAAAGCAAGTTTTCCCGTTAAACTCAAGATAGGATCGAATGGGTATCTACTGTTAGATCTATCACTTCCAATGCTTCATAAACGTACAAATGTTCTGTCGCTTCAAAGACTTGCCAATTTTTCTATACTTAGAAGAATTCCAGAATGTTTCCTTCTTCTTTTTCCTTAAATCTATTTTTCTCTGATACCTCCGGTTTCTATATACTTCTCGGCCATTCAACCACTTGGAATAATTTTTCCCCGTCTTACACTCAAGGAAATCTGCAAGATCATCATAATCAGATACCTTTTTGGGGTCTTCTAATATGCAATTAAGGAACACTTCCCCATTGCAGGTTTTCTCTGTTCCATCCTGTAAGTTATAGGAGGTGAAGGAAACCGTTCTGAAAAAATATAGGATGGTTCAGACTTCAAGGAAGCATAAAAGAGAAATAGTATTAAAAATGAAAACCAAACAACTCCAGGACACTTGGGTGAAAAAAACATGAATAATATAACAACAATAATTGATGCAATCTATATAACACGAGTAAAATCACTGTTAAGCTTAACTAAATGGAATCACTCAAAACACAGTGTAACATTGATATGCTAAACTAAATGGTAAAATGGAGTCCCTCAAGATTTATGTGCCCCAAGTTCCAAGATAAGCAAATAAGCAAATAGCAGTATGCTATAATTTATTAATCTAATAAAAGAATAATCCTTCTAGTTTCCGAAGAGACCATAACAACAGGGTAGAACAAGATTTCAAAACCTTGAAACAAACAACTAACAGCAAAATGAGTAGGCCTCAAACTACAGAGCCTACACAGAATGGTGTTTTCTTGGGCTTAAAATGAATGAACTTATGATGGCTACTCAAACCCCAACACTCCATTCACTTAAGCAAGCCTAAGTAGCAGGGGAAGGATATTAGTAAATAGAGAAATTGAGAATATGTAACTTGAAAAGACAGGAAAAGGCCAAAAAGAAATCGATACAGTATGTACCTTAAATTACATGCTTGAATTCTACGAAACTCTGCGGCAACTTTATAGACAGGTCGCTTATCTCTAGACCCCTGTAACATTTATCGTTAATTTAACATGAAAAACTAAATTTAATATTTTAAGTTCATTAAACTGAAGGCACGATTCACCTTTCCATTCTTATCAGATGGAATTTCAGACGAGCAAGGTTGCAATGACAGACCCCTCAATGACCCCAAAGCAACTAAATCTCCCTCTTCAAAAACAAATAGACACATCAGTGCCATAAGTACGAGTATACACCCCTTAGCAAGCAAATCAAATCCATTGCTAAAACTTAAAGATAGCAAGCCTATAAAGTGCACAAGCATTGATTTGGAGACTTTGTAATTTGATTGCTGAGTTTTCATCGCATCATACAATAATGTTTGAATTGGTAAACAGAACTTAAATTGTTGAAAATGGTCAATGATGCTGATCAAGAAATCATATTTCTCGCGCACAGAGGCACTTCCCATGGATTTTAAACAATCTGAATCACCACTATTGCTTAGATACTTAATTGTCTGTAGCAATGAAACACTCATCAACTTCAATATGGATGCAAGAAGGTGTATGTCTTGGGCACTAGTATTTTCCTTTATATGGTATACTGCATCTCCAGTGGCATCCTGAGAGAAAGCTTGATGGATAATACAATCTAAGATTAAGGTAGTCGCATCCCTGCATGAATCAACAAATATGTGCTGTCTCTCTTTCATAAATGCAATGTAGTCAGCCAAAAGGTCAGCTTTTGATTTGGAAGACATTTTGCAATGATAGGAGTCCCATGAATTATCTAATTTTGATAAGACTTGATTTAATCTGTTCCTTGTGCCTTGCAGGATATAAGCTTCAAAAGTTGGCTGACCTCTCTCAAGCAGGTATGAATTATAGGAACATTTCAACTCAACACAAAAGCCATTTATTTGCAAACTAGACACATGCGTAGAGTACAAGATAACAGATTTTTGAAGTGCTGTTAGGTGGCAATTCATATCTGGAGCTAAAATCTCTGAAGATAAGCCTGAACCAATGGCTTCAGAAACCATTGAAAATGTGTGTGCCTGAAACATCTTCGGTGCAGAAAGCACAACAGGGTCAAGCAGCAACATCATGGAGGGCGCAAGGCTAAGTTTAGGAAATCTAAAATCCATGTTACATTGTAAAAATAATCCACTTGTGAAATCCTCGAATGCTTTCTCATTAGAAACTGACATGATGAAATGGGTAGTTATCACCTCCAGGACACTGGCAATATCACCTTGGTTGAAATGGCACATAAAAAGTTTTTCACTGGTGGAAGACACTGAATCAACCTTCATAAGATATCTTCTCAAAGATTGATTTCTTAAAAGTTCATCTGCAAATACCTGACATAACATGTTCAAATTTAGATGGATAGAACTCCAGTAAGAATCCTATACAAATTTATAAGGGGCAGAAGTTTACAATGCACAAAACTGTACATAATGGCATAGATCAGAATATTAGATGACTACAGACATGTAAATATTTTTTGATACGCTGTAACAATCATAAATATTAGAGGGACAAGCCTTGCCACAACAATAAGTTGTTGCCTGGTGACCTGGAAGTTACAATTCAAATCCTGGAAACAACCACCCGCTTACAGGGTAAAACTGTGTATATCTACCCTTCCCAGACCTCACCAGGTAGGAGCCTCATGCACCGGACAACCCCTTTTGCAAAATCCTTATCCCATAGACATTCAGTTCCATCAAAATTGAAACTAAAAACTCAAATGAGCTGATGAAACAGAACTATTTTCCCATTTCCTGATTTTAACTCCACTTCATTTTTATTTCCAGAAACCATAAGACTTTACCATCAAATTAAAAGCACAATGCCACATTACATCTGTCCAACGAGGTTATGCTAGGCAATAAATTGGATATGAGGGAACAAACATAAATATGTGCTCTATACTAAGATTCTGTATGGTTAAAATTCACCATAAACATACATTTATTGGAGAATAAAATAAGAAGACGAAATGCTTTGAGCTACACCATAAACTAATATTAACTTATGCAATTAACTTTTGAAAAAGTTAAATGAAAAGAGCTTCAATAAAAAATAAAAAAACAGAAAATTGTTTTCTTCTCCGATAGAGAAATTAATTCAAAAAGACCTAAATCTAGAACCCCCCCCCCCCCCCCCCCCCCCCCAAGCCTACAAAAAAATCTTAGAATTCTAGATTTAAAAACTAAATAAACAAAAGCAAATAAGACCTCAAACCAAAGCTACATCTAATTAGAAACTACATGCCAAATTAGGTACCAAATTATCATGGAGCAATTAACTGGAACATATAGCTGAAAAAACACAATATATAATAATCATCTCAACACTGAACCTACCTCAAGCAGCGCGCATAGATACGAACGGCAAGAATCAGGAAGCTCCAAGTCAACGCCGGAGAGAAAGTTGCGGAAGCGCAAACCGCCATGTTCGGCGACATCAAGAGAGAGGAAGGACTTCAAAACGCGAAGGAGGAAGCGGCACTTGAGGAGGAGGAACTTCTGGTCGGAGCGCGGGAGCGTCAGGAGAAGAAGACAGCTCCGCAGAACGAGAGAAAGTTCTTGAACAATTGGCCACAGCCGTGGATGCGGAGGCGGAGGCGGAGGCCGAAGAGACCGAGCGTAAGGGTCATGGTGGCGCTGAGGCAGAGCGGAGAAAAATCGGCGGAAGGTGGAGTTGAGTTGGTCGAAGAGTGATTCGTACAATTTCTTTGCGTCGTCCATTAGGTTTCCATAGCCTCTGACCTCTCTCTGTCTTGAAGGCGGGAAACAGAAGAGACCACACCACACAAGCTTTCGAATCTGTGGACTGTAGTGCCCCTTCGGGTGTAAAATAGAATATTAGTAATAAAATTTTGATATCCTGTGATGATAAGAATGAGATTGACACTTAATTGTTCCTTACCTATGGTGACTCACAACAAAAGCAATACTTCATTTTTTTTATAAAAAAAATTAGACTTAAATATGATTTTAGTCTTTAATAAATACACGCTTTTTTATATTTGGTCATGATAAATTTTTATTTCGGATTGAGTCCCTAATGTTTCAAATATTTTGTTTTGTCTCTGTTGTTAGTCCATAATAGTTAACTGTCTACATGGTCATTAACTAGACACATAAGAGTCTGATGTGTCGTGTCACGTGTAACATTTGGTGTTATTATTTATACACGTTGGAATTTTTTTATTTTAAAAAAACAAACAAAATAGTATCATTTTATTGTAGGTTAAAAAAATGGCAACATATAGTTTTGGGTATGGTGTTTCTTCTCGTCTACGATGCCTACGATGTCATTTGTTGTGTCTAGTGTTTCTTCTTGTCGCACCTGATTTTGATTACGATAGGAAATATGAGTATGACGGTATGAGATTCACACCTGATGTTTCTTCTTGTCGCACTAGTTTTGTTTAGGGCTTCGCAGGGTCCAGAGAATGACATCCATGGGAGGCTCTTGTTTGTCATTTGGGTCCGATTTTGTTCTTTGTTTTTGCAACAAGCCCACGATTCAACTAACATCTCAAACTAAGAAGCATCATGTCAAGATATTTTGGCGATGTGCCGAGTGGAAGGTAAAAAAAGTTTACTTTTGACATATTTGATTTTTGGTGTGATTTTGTTTGCGTCGTGTTTTTGTGGTCTATTTATGTTGGTTTTTGGTTCGTGTTTCAGCTTCTTGTTCGTCGTTTGTGATTTGTCTTCATTGTATAATTTTCAGGAAGATAGGAGGTGTAAACTTTGGATCTGGGATGACAATTTGGCCAAATAGTTAAACCAAGGTTGTACAATTGACTTTTTTACTGATTAGGGGATTTTTTTGTGATTTTTCTAAATGGGGGTCAATTTTAAATAATTATCTAAAAGGGGATAAGTCGTGACATATGACACGACTTTTAATTAAAAAGTCATAGCACCTGCTACGACTTCTTATTTTTTAACTGAAATTGTAAAATTATTTACGACTATATTTTTTTTTTATGACTTTAAAGTCGTAACCTTTTTTTTTTTGCTTCTATGACTTAAAAGTCATAATATTTTTTTTGGTTTTATGACTTTGAAGTTGTAAAACCTTTTTTTTTAAATAAAATTGTTTAAGTTTAAAGGTTTTTTTTTTCAAAAAAAAGTTTTAATTTTTTTAGGTTATTTTATTTTATTTTCTAATTTTTAAAAATTGTAAAAAAATATTTATTTAAATGTCAAATAAATAATTTTAATTTTACTTATTAATAGTTCTTATTTAATATGATGTATATTATTTTATGGTTTATTTTATATGTTATTAATTTATTTTAATATTGTATTATTTAAAATATATTATTATTTTTAATATTGTTTTATTTAAATGTTTTGTTTATTTAAAATTTAGATAATCTATTAATAAAAATATATACTAAAATTAAAAGGAGATACTAAAAATTTGAAACACTTTAATTTAAAAATTGATGATATTTGAATGAAAATTACATGTTTTTTAAATTAATAATGAGATGATGTCTCATCTTGTTGGACTAGATTTGTCTGTGTTTGTTGTTCTCTTGTTCGACCTCTATCTCATCTTGTTTTAGGATGCTCATGTGTTATTGTGTGTTGTTGTTGAAAAAGACAATCGCCACCGTTGTTATCATCATCATCACCATCATTATTGTTGGTATTGTTGTTATCATCATCATCTTCCTCATCTTCATGACCCATGTCACGCGTTTGAGTAGGTAATGATGGACAATAACAAGAGCTCGATGGTGGTGGATTATTTGCAGATGGTGGAGTGTTGAAAGTGTTGTCAAACATTTGTGAGGGTCCATAAAAAACATTTGAGGTAGAAGGAACTTGAAATAAGTATTGAGACATATATGATAAGAACCCTACTGATTGAAAACTTTGTTGACATCCTTGAGACATGTATCCAGAGAAGGTTGTTGATTGATATTGTGCTTGTGATGAATGATGTTGGGCATATATTCAGAAACATGCACTGGAGGTACATTGGGTTCAACATATGATTGATGTTGGTGATGGCCAGGATAATACTGTGATTCAAGATTTACAAAGTTAGAAATAATAATGAATAATAATATCAATAATTTTTTAAAATTGTAAATTGAACTTACAATCTCAATAGATAGTGTGCCTTCATGCAATATATATCATCTAGTTTGACGTATATACCATTGCATGTATTCTGAATTTTCATGCAAAAGACCTTGGTCCAATTCACCATGAACAATATAATCATTCCAATGATTCCATTTGGCAACCCTGTCATGATGATGGTGAGGCAAAAAAATATTTATTCTCTCTCTCATATCTATGTCATGAGGTTGATCTAGGTTTGGTGGGTCATCTGAAATAATTTGTTGCAGTCTAAATTGTCTCATGATCTTGTCTGTTGGATGTCATTCCACTATTGCAAAACATATGAGAGGGACTTTTGTCCGAACAATCATTAATACCTCAACATCATTAATTAATGACCTTATTTCTGGTGTATCATAATAAGTCCACAAGAACTGCAACACATACATTATTATTATCACATATTTAAGTTCGAATAAGAAACAAAAAAAATACTTAAGTCATCAAAATTAAGAAATGAACCTCATTCATACATAGTTTATCAAATATGACGCATATTAATCTCACTGAATTGATGAGAATATTTGTTTGGGTCGTTGGACGAGACCACCTTCATGCAAGAGGAAATCTGAGTCCTTCTTGTACTTCTTCAATGGATAGGTGATTTATCTTTGGGGCAATACATTTAATGTAGTCTCATGCCCATGACTATAGCAACAATAAACATCCATCAATTTTTGTTTGGTTCGGCTTCACAGCCCGATCTAGAGCTCGGAAAAAGGATGCTAATATTGTTGCACCCCAATTATAATGACTTGCCTCATTTAAATTTGATAATAAAAGGAGATACATAAAATGAACTCTTGCACCCGATGTATCTGGCATCAAACAACCGCCTATGAGCACCATGATATGAGCTTTAGCATGCTATGCAATGACAACATCATTAGCATCAACTGGAAGTTACTGATAATTTTGCCGCAACTAGTTTAGATAAATCATTTTACCCTTTACATACTTATCAGATGGAGTTTCCCTTCATAATTCCTGACAAACAACACGTACATCACTGATGATGATAACGATTACCGACAATCCATCAATCTTCAGGCCCAACTGTAGGGCCACATCCTATAAAGTAATGGTTGTCTCTCCATGTGGAAAATGAAATGTGTGCGTCTCGATTCTCCAACGTTCAAACAATGCACTAACCAAATGTTGGTTAATATCAACTTTTCTAACATTTATAACATGATGGAAACCAACTAAAGTGATTATATTTTTTACCCGGTTATCTATCCGATACAAGTGGGTGAAAGTCCAAACAGAATTATACCTCGGATGAATGATTCTCTCTTGGTCTTCCCACACTTGATTTGAAATATGGTTGTCTTGTAAGCGCAACAACGAGCCGTCAATTGGTTTAGGTTATGCATGTGTCATTGGTTCACAATGAAGAACACAAGAAATGGATAGAAGGATGAAAATAACAATGGAGAAGAATGAAAGTTAGGTGGTGTAAAGAAATGGTTGACACAAGTATTGGTTTTTTGCCGAAGTGTTAGCTTCCGATAACTTAACTTGTATAATATTTATGCATAACGTGGAGTCCAATATACACAACACTTAATTGTTTTAGTGGTCCGTGATGAGAAGTTATTATTCACTAGCTTTATTTCTGCCAAAATTCCATGGGTATGATACATCATTTCATGTAAGAGACCCTATAAGCATGCTTCATGAGATAATGTTTGACTAGCATGTGCATCCTTCTTACACAAACTTTTCTTTCATACTACTCATGCATGTGCAAGCTTCACGGGTGCAAGCTATTGAAGCGTACAAAGCTTTAATTTTAGCCAATTTAGTAGCATCTTTTGAAGCTAGCATGTGCAAACATTAATACACTGCACGAGAATCATAAATGGAAGACATGTGCAAGCTTGGCGAGTGCTAAGTATGGTTGTTTCCTGCACTTTCATTGCTGCACTTTGATTGAACAACACACTGCATTATTTCAGCTTCATGTAAAATTCCAAAATGGTGCAATTTTTTTTTTTTGTATTTTCCAACACTTTAATTGCATTCTTTGCGCCAAAAGTTGTTGTATTAAACAAGATTTCTGCAATGAAAATTGGCGAAATGGCAAAATAGATGGAGTTGGATTACAAGCATGTTGAAGTTGTAAAGATCCAAACGACTTCAAAGTTGTTGCAATGCAATGACTTCACTATTCATGGATGAATGGTGTAGACTCAATCATGGAGGAAATGGATGGTGGATGTTCTTTGCCAAAGTCATTCAACATGATACAACTTCATTATTCATGTTTTTAATATATTATATATACTAATATAATTTATGTTGATTGCAGGGCTTAGTTTAGTTTATATTGTTAAATTAATTATGTTTTAGTATATTAGTGTTTAGTTATTATTAAATTAGGGTTTAGTTACTATTTTATGTTTTAGTAAATTAGTTTTACCTACATTATTTTATGGTAGCTATTATTATTTTTATTGATGGTGGGTGCAGTAGTTAGTATTCACTATTTACACTACTGTTCACTTTGATGTAATTTATAAAAGGAGGTTTCATTCACACTTTTAATTCGCGTTTACACAATCTTGCATCTAAACAAACAGTTGGTTCTCTTATTTTCACGTGCTACTTAGAGTGTTATCAGTATATTTTTATTTAGCGTTAGATACACAAAATTAGGAACTTTTATTGCACTTTCATATTTGTTTAACAATTTTTAATGGTTTTTTTTTAATGATAGATACACTAAATTATTTACATTTTCACTAATAAATTACTTGTGTATTTTTTTACAGATGGCTAGCGAAGAACCCATAATAAGAGATAATGTTAGTGACTTCAGTGACAACGAACAACAAAGCGATTTTCATGAACATGGTGAACCAATAAATCAAAGTGAGTCATCTTCATATTTTGAAACTATTAGTAGCCAACTTTCAGAAAATCAAGAGTACTCAAATCCTTATCAAAACAGAGGAAGTGCTAGAACAAATGATCTTTACGAAGGCTTGACATTTGAATCAAAACAAGTAGCTCTGAATGCCATTAAACAATTTTATTTTTTGCATTCATTTAATTTTGATGTGGTCGAGAACAAGAGTGAAAAGTGCATTGTCATGTGTAGTCAATATGGTAATGGATGTTACTAGAGGGTGAGAGTATTGGTTCAACAAAATACGCAAGAGGTGGTGTTGGATCGAGTGGCCTCAGAATAATTAAGAAGGGGGGGTTGAATTAATTATTCCTAAACCTTTACTAATTAAAAATTACTCTTCTAAGGCTTTTACTAAATTGTTAAGAGAATGAGGAGTAGAAGAGAAACTTAACAGAAAGTAAAAGCGGAAATTAAATGCACAGCGGAAAGTAAAAGAGTAGGGAAGAAGGAAACAAACACACAAGAGTTTTTATACTGGTTCAGCAACAACCCGTGCCTACATCCAGTCCCCAAGCGACCTGCGGTCCTTGAGATTTCTTTCAATCCTTATAAAAATCCTTTTACAAGAAAAGATCCACAAGGGATGTACCCTCCCTTGTTCTCTTTTAACCTAGTGGATGTACCCTCCACTAGAACTGATCCACAAGAGATGTACCCTCTCTTGTTCTCAGTCAAACCCAAGTAGATGTACCCTCTACTTGTACCACAAAGGATGTACCCTCCAATGTGTTAAGACAAAGATCTCAGGCTGTTAAACCTTTGATACTTTGTGAATGGGGATACAAAAGAATTCTCAGGCGGTTAGTCCTTTGAACACTTTTGTATTAGGGAAAGGGAAGAATCAAAAGAATTATCAGACTGTGTCGTTTTGAATTCTTTGACAAGGGAGAAGGGAGACACAAAAGAATTCAGGCGGTTAGTCCTTTATTCTTTTGGAAAAGGGAGAAGAGAGACACAAAAAGAATTCATGTGGTTAGTCCTTGGCGAATTCTTTTCGGCAAAGGGAGAAGAGAATGAAAAGATGAATAACACAAGTTTTCAAGGTTTAGAAAACCAGAAAACTTCAGAAAGCTTTTGGTACAAAGAAGAAGAAGAAGTTCAAAGAGATTAAAGGCTTGTAAAGGATTGTAATGAAATGATTGAAAAAGTATTCAAGATTGAAAGAATGAATTAATTGAAAATGCAAAACAAAGTCTTGCTTTTATAGACTCTTCATGTCTGGTCAAGAAGACCATTTAGAAGAGTTATAACTTTTAGAAAAACTTAAAACCAATTTGAAAAAGTCAAAACCTTTTTGAAGAGTTACATCTTTTGATTTATTCAGAAACAGTCACTGGTAATCGATTACCAAATTAGTGTAATCGATTACACAAAGCTTTTGTGTGAAAGGATGTGACTCTTCACATTTGAATTTGAATTTCAACGTTCAAAGGCACTGGTAATCGATTACCAAAACATTGTAATCGATTACAGCTTTTTGAAAATAATTGGAACGTTGTAAATTCAATTTGAAAACTTTTTCAAAACAATTTTGCTACTGGTAATCGATTACAACAATCTGGTAATCGATTACCAGAGAGTAAAAACTCTTTGGTAACAGGTTTTGTCAAAAACTCATGTGTTATTCAAAGTTTTGAAAAACTTTTTAATACTTATCTTGATTGAGTCTTCTCTTCATCCTTGAATCTTGAGTCTTGATTCTTGAGATCTTGAACCTTGAATCTTGATTCTTGTCTCTAGACTTTCTTCTTAAGTCTTGAATTCTTCTTGATTCTTATCTTGAACTCTTGAATTGTTCTTGATTGCTCTTTGATTTACTTGAGTTGTTCTTTGATTGACCTTTGATTCTCTTGAGTTGTTATTTGATTGATCTTTGAGCTTTTTGTCATCACCTTTGTCATCATCTTTTATCATCATCATTGTTATCATCAAAACACCTTTGAATCACCTTTGATTCACCATGAAGCTTTGCTTCTACAGGTGGGAGTTGAAGAAATTAAACGGTATTCACACTTGCACAAATTCTTTCATGTTAGGTTAGACTCTTTTATAATTGCTCATACTATTGTTCATTTAGTGAAAACAAATCTTGGTATCAAAATCAAAACCTTGATTGCAGATAGGCATTAACAGTTTGATTACATTGTTTCATACAAAAAAGCATGGACAACTAAATAAAAAGCCCTTGAAATGACATTTGGATGTTGGGAACAATCATACAATTATTTGCCTATATGGTTGACAACTACTTAATATTTTGTACCAGGTACCATATTAAAATACAAAACTTCATCTTCAATGGGGGAAGGTGAGGATTAGTCTCCTAGGGTGATTCTTAAACGTGTATTTTGGGTGTTTAACCCATGCATTGAAGGCTTTCAATATTGCAAGCCAATTGTACAGTAGATGGGACATTTTTAATTGGCAAATATCATGGTACTTTGTTGATTGTCATCGGACAAGATGGTAGTAAGAACAATTTTTCACTTGCTTTTGCAATTGTTGAAAGCGAGACCAAAGAAGCTTGGGTGTGATTCTTGCATTATTTGCAAAGATATGTTACACTGCAACAAAAATTTATGTATTATATCAGACAGAGGAACCGATTTGCTAGTAGCTTTACAATCGGAATGCGTTGGGTGGAACGGATTGGATGTTTCATCTGTGTATTGCATTCACTACTACAAAAAGCAGTTTTAACATCGACAAATTACAAAACCGATGTTAACATAAACGCGTTGGCATAATTGTAAAAAAAATACAAAAGGCATAAAAAGACATGAAAACGTAAAAGGGAAAAATAAAACAAATTGAAGTCATATTTGCACACTTGATTAAAGACTGTCGTCCCTTGTGACGGACGCGTGGGGTGCTAATACCTTTCCCGTGCGTAAATACAACTCCCAAACCTTTCACACTTAAAGTTCGTAGACCACACCATTTTTTTATTTTTCCGACGATTTCCTCGAATAAACGTTGGTGGCGACTCCGTGCATTTTCCTTTCTTGGAAGACGCACCCGTGAGTCTCGCGTCGCCCTCCCGCCGAAGGGTAGGTTGCGACAGTTGGCGACTCCACTGGGGACTGTTTTTAGAGAGTTAGGCCAATCAATCAGTGTTCATTCCTTGCCATAACTTCTCCTTTGTTCCTTTTTTCTTTATTTTTTCCTTATGTTCTTGTATATATAACTCTTTGATGCTTTTAGTGTGTTTTTGAAAGGTATGCATGAGATAGATATTTATTCATACGATGCACACAAACACCAACACTATTTCTACACACGGTGAGTTGAAAAGGGGCCCTATACCTGGGCCCTATACTTGATAACAGTGAACCTTCATCTAGAGTTTTTCTCTTTGATAACATATTGTTGCTAGTAGTTCCTACTGCCGCAATATGTTTTTTTTCGAAGGGGATGATACCTCTAGAAACCATCAAGAGAGATATGACCACCTTGGGAATTATCACTAAAAGCCTTTTAGTTCCTCCCTGTCATACCCTAATTTCGTCCGGGGACTATTGCTTGATGGCATGCAACCTTTGATTGACCGCTTTGAAGTACTTAGCACCCTTTGTTGCACAATATGTGAAGTCCCGAGACGCGCCGGAAATCAAAAGAAAGCATGGTTACGCGATCCGTGAAATTTCGTAATGTGGCGGAAACCAAAAGGAAGTATTGTTACGCAATCCGTGAGTTTCCGTAACTTCTTCGAAAGCTAAAAAAGAGTAAATACATGATCCGTAAGGTTCTGTAGCCTTACAGAAGGAAAATAAGTATCGTTACGAAATTCGTAAAGTTTCATAACGTTACGGAAAAAGAATCACCAAAAAAAGCAAAGGGGGTGTATTTAGTAAAAAAGGGGTGTAAATTGCAATCAGGCCCACTTGGGCCTTCCAGATTCTTCCTCCAGAAGGCGGTTGCTTCTGGAGGAAGCAACCTGGCTCGCCTGGGCGAGCTGGGTGGCAAGCTCCTCCCCTATTTTGCTATAAATAGGGGGAGGAATGAAGAAGGAAGGAGTTCAGCCTTCTTGACACTTCGTAATCTCTTGAAATTGCTGAGAAAAATTGTTTCCGTGAAGAAAATCCAAGTCGAGGCGCTTCCGTAACGTTTCCATGGGTAATTACGCGAAGATTTTCAACCGTTCTTCGACATTCATCGTTCGTTCTTCGTTTTCTTCGGTCTTCAACCGGTAAGTACCTCAAATCGAGCTTTTCAATTCATTCTATGTACCCTTGGTGGTCCCCATTTGTTTCATGTACTTTTATTCTCGTTTTCATTTACTTTCCGTACCCCCTTTTGACGTGCTTCAGTCATTTATTTAAGTCATTTCTTGCCTAATCAAAAAATAAAATAAATTTCCACCGATCATTTGATTTGTAATATCCGTTAATTTCTGTTAAAATGAATTCCGACCGTTCGGTCGTGCCATAACCACGTTGGAAATCAAAAAAGAGGTAAAATAATAGTATAATAATCAAAAAATACATTGTGGTAAAAATAAAGCGAAAAAATCAATCAGACGTTTTCTCTTTGGGATTTCTCATTCTTAATTGAGTTGACTAATAACTAAAGTGAAACTAAGGCTAAAATCAACCCGCCAAGTCAAGCTCGAACACACAAAAAAATCAATAAAAAAGGATTTGAAAGTTTATTATCTCAATCTTTCTTACCAAGTAAATGGATCATTTTTAAGGTCCAACGCCTTAAAATGATCACCTTTCAAGTAAAAAGAATCGCGTGATTCACCCTTAAAAAAGAACTACGTAGGTCTGATTTCCTCTTCGATGGAGGGTACGTAGGAGCAAGAGTCCCGCTTTTGTCGACCTCAAAAAAAAAAAAAAGGTAAGATAACACAATTTCACAATTCTACAAAATAGGTTGTTGTCCTTTAAGACAAACGTGAGAGGTGCTAATACCTTCCTCAAACGTAAATACAACTCCCGAACTTAGAATTTTCGTTTTGACCGGTTTCCTTCGGTTTTTCCGACGTTTTCCACAAATAAACGTTGGTGGCGACTCCGCGCATCTTTCCTCCTTTGGAAAGCGCACCCGTGAGCCTCGCCTCGCTCGCTCGCAAAAGGGGTATGTTGCGACACTCCCATTTAGGTCCCTAAAATAGGAGCACGAAGCAAACACGCTGCGTGCCTTTTTAAACACTTTTATGCATGTAGTCTAAATTGTCATGTACACCTTTGCTGTATGATTATTTGTGGATATTGTCATACTATATACATCTCCGTGTTGTGCCTTTTTTCGCATCTGCATCATGCACGGGTTACATCTTGATCCCCTCACTTTGTCACGAACCGACGGAGGGTCTGTGTCGCCTTCTTAAATGCATACATCGGGCGCCATGTTGCCCGAATGTTGTATCTAAGAAGGGGACAATCTCCCGGGCTTCCATATTCGTAAGATGCATCTGTGCCATATGCATTTCTTCATGCATTCATCCATTCCACCCATGATAGATGTCGGAGTCTTGATTCGCACTGGATTTTGTTTCACTTTAGTAAAACATGGGATTGATTCAAGCGCCTTCGCTTAAAAAGAGGTTCTATCAAGTCAAGGTCAAGAGCCTAGGAGTCACCAGTCTGAAGGAGTTAAGACAGTTGATGGGTAAGCTCCGGCGACAAGCTTTTCGCAAAGCTTACGGTAAGATCTGGGACCTAGCCATGGCAGAGGTCTCCATAGAGGCCATTGCCTCCCTTGCCCAATATTATGACCAGCCGTTGAGGTGCTTCACCTTTGGGGACTTCCAGTTATCACCCACGGTGGAAGAGTTTGAAGAAATCTTGGGATGCCCTCTGGGAGGAAGGAAACCATACCTCTTCTCAAGATTCTATCCCTCTTTAGCTAGAATTTCTAAGATAGTCCAAATCTCGACGCAGGAATTAGACCACAGAAAGCAAGTCGAAAATGGGGTGGTTGGAGTACCAAGGAAATGTTTGGAAGCAAAAGCAAGAGTCTTGGCAGGTAAAGACGATTGGACCCCGTTCATGGACATCCTCGCACTTTTGATCTTCGGAGGGGTCCTCTTCCCAAATGTGGATGGGTTGGTGGACCAGGCAGCGATTGTCACTTTTCTCGCCTTTCATGACCGCAAGGAAAGCCCGGTTGTCGCTATCTTAGCCGATCTATATGACACCTTCGACCGAAGATGTGAAAAGAACAGTACAAGGATTGTTTTTTGTACTCTGACCCTCTACGTATGGTTACCTTTTCCGCCAAGAGGTGAGACATGCTTGCACGCTAGAAGGCCACCGCTCATGCACAGAGAAAAAAGAGGCAAGTTGGGACCAACTCTTAGCAAGGAAAGAAGGAGTGTCTGTCAACTGGTTCCCTCAATGGAAAGAAGGAAGAACCGGGTTTCTTATTTCGTGCGGAGGATTTCCAAATGTTCCCTTGATGGGGACAAGGGGTTGCATTAATTACAATCCCATCCTCGCCATAAGACAACTGGGCTACCCTATGAGAGGGGCACCATTAGAGGAAGACCTCACACCTATTATTGCACGAGGTTTCAATAGCACCAACGCAAAGGCACTTCAGAAGGTCTGCCAGGCATGGGAGATGGTGCAAAAGAAGGACAAGGAACTTAGAGGCAGTAGCAACGGGCCCATCTGCGGCTACCATAGGTGGTTGAAAGCCTACACGCAAGGTCTGGATTGGCTCCCGAATTTGAGAACCACTAAAGGGGTGGAAGTTGAAGCTCCGGAGGAGGACGAAGAGGTTCAGGCCCTCAGGGCAGAACTCGAGAACGCCTAAACAGTCAAAGAAAAGTTCAAATCAGCAGCTATTAGGATCCAAAAAGAGAACGCCAAACTGAGAGACGTAAATATAGCCATCACCAAGGCCTTGGAACAAGAGACCAAAAGGGCCCGTAGGGAAGAACATGGCCGGAACAAATTCCGAGGGGCTCTGTGGGGCAGTAACAGTGAGCTTAAGCTCCAAAGAGAGGAAAAAGACCAATCACGAGTAGACAGTTTGATCTTGAAGGATGATTTGAGGATTTGCCTAAGGTCTAAGAGAAGCTTGTCTCAGTGGTTATGCGAGACCGAGACCAACATGTTAGCCATCATCAGCAAGTACCAAGAAGAATTAAATCTAGCCACGGCCCACGAGCACAAAGTGGCGGACGAATATGCCCGAGTTTGGTTTTTTAGGAAAAACGCCATAACTAAGCGCACCCCAAGGCATCCTTATCGCACCAGATCCAAATCTAGGACGATGGGTGACCAAGAGGAAGTACAGGAACAGATGAAAGCCGACATGTCGGCTTAGAAAGAGCAAATGTCTTCCATGATGGATGCCATGCTAGGAATGAGACAACTAATGGAGAATAACGCGGCCACCGTCACCGCTGTTAGTTTGGCTGCCGAAGCAGACGCAACACTCCCAGCTACCACGCACCACCCTATCCCAAACGTGGTAGGACGAGAAAGAAGCACACTGGGGCACATCAGCAACCCCCATCCGGGGTACAACTGAGTGGCTTACCCCTATGGACTACCACCTAATTACACACCACCAGTCATACGTGACGATGCGGGTCATGTCCCTCCCCCATCCTTGAAGGGGAGCCTTCTCGACAGTCGGACGAGGTCCACGAGGATCATCGAGAGCATGCTCAGGGAGACATCGATTCCTACTCCACGTTCCCCGCCGAGGGACCGACACCCAACGCGGACATGACTGAACTTTGCTTAGTGCCGGACGTCGTCATCCCTCCAAAATTCAAGGTACCTGATTTCGATAGGTACAAAGGGACGAGTTGTCCTAAGAATCATCTCAAAATGTATTGTCACAAAATGGGCACGTATTCCAGGGACGATAAGCTGTTGATGCATTTCTTCCAAGATAGCTTGGCTGGGGCAGCGGTCATCTGGTACACTAACCTAGAAGCTTCCCGCATCCGCACTTGGAAGGATCTGATTACCGCCTTCCTTAGGCAGTATCAATACAACTCTGACATGGCTCCCGACCGGACTTAGCTCCAGAACATGGTTAAACGGGAAAGCGAGTCCTTTAAAGAATACGCTCAACGTTGGAGGGACCTGGCAGCGCAAGTAGCCCCTTCCATGGTCGAAAGGGAAATGGTTACCATGATGGTAGATACCTTGCCTGTGTTTTACTATGAGAAATTAGTGGGCTACATGCCCTCCAGCTTCGCAGACTTGGTATTCGCCGGGGAAAGGATCGAGGTGGGCTTGAAGAGAGGGAAGTTCGATTATGTCTCCTCCACAGGTACCAGCGCTAGGAGGATCAAAGCAACTGGGGCAAAGAGGAAGGAAAGAGATACCTATGCTGTCACTTCAACGCCTGCATGGGTCAAGTCGCTGCAGATCTCCTATGGTACCCACCAATATGCTCAACATCACCTGAGCTTCTCAGCTCGCGCCAAGGACTCCTTCAACTCAGCGCCCGTACAACCTAGGGCGCCCGTGCCCATCCAGAGGATGGCCCTCCAAGCTCCAACTCTAACCCCAACTCGCTCGGCCGGCAATGCCCACTTTGGCGTCGGTTCCAACGCGATAAGGAACTTTCCCCCGAGGCCAACTCAAGAATTCGCCCCGATCCCAATGACGTATGAAGACCTCTTGCCATCCCTCGTCGCCAACCAGATGGCTGTGATATCTCCTGAAAAGATCTACCAGCCTCATTTCCCAAAGTGGTATAACCCTAACGCAACTTGCGCATACTATGGGAGAACCCCGGGCCACTCAACCGAACAGTGCATGGCCTTCAAACGCAAGGTCCAAAGTTTGATAGAAGCCGGATGGCTGACGTTTCAAGAGGACCGACCCAACGTAAAGACAAACCCGCTTGCCAACACGGAGGGGGAGCTGTTAATGCCGTCGAGTCGGGTAGGCCGTGTAGGTCCAAACCTTTGAAGGACATGACGACCCCCAGAAGGTTTATCTACGAGGCCCTATAAAAGGGGGGCGTGATTCCCCGCGGTGGGCACGAGAAGGATTCCTGTTTGATGCATCCCGGTGCACCACATAGCATGGAAACATGTTTAGCAGTAGGAGACCTGTTGCAACAAATGATAGACCAAGGTCGGCTGGAAGTCAGCGATGAGGGGGATGAAGAACAACATATATGCATGCAATCTAGAGATGAGGAAGGTCTTAAAAAACCCAAACCTTTGATGATACATTTCACCAGGGACGCAGCTCCCCAAACGCCTCGACACCCCTCGGTAGTTAGACCTATTCCATTCCTATACAAAAACAGCCACACAGTTCCGTGGAGGTACGCGCCTCCAAGCGAAAGGAAGGATGGAGCTATCGACATCAGCTTGCTATCAGCCAAAGTAACCAATATCACAGGGTTGAGCGGCATGACCCGCAGTGGTCGCGTATTCGCACCCCCTGACCTGCCGACACAGCCCGCAAACGCTAAAGGGAAGGCAATGATGACGGAAGGACAAAATGTCAAAGTGATCCCCGCTCCGGACGAGGATGTTCCGATGAAAGGTCTTTCCGAGGGAAGAGATGGCTGTGACAAGAAAGAGGTATCGCTCGAGGAGGCCGGCGAGTTCCTCTGCATTATTCAACAAAGTGAGTTCAAAGTCATTGAGCAACACAACAAAACCCCGACTAGAGTCTCTCTTTTGAAATTGCTCATGAGCTCTGAGCCTCATCGAGCTTTGCTAGTAAAAGTCTTGAATGAAGCTCATGTAGCCCAAGACATCTCCGTAGAAGGCTTCGGGGGACTCGTCAATAACATCACAGTCAACAACTACCTCGCCTTCACTGAAGAGGAAATCCCTGTTGAGGGGAGAGGACATAACAGGGCTTTGCATGTGTCAGTCAAATGCATGGACCACATCATGGCCAAAGTACTCATCGATAACGGCCAAGGTAACCAAAAAGTACCCAAAAGCATGTTGGAGAAATTGTCGTTTAAAGCTATCCATCTAAGGCCAAGTTCCATGATGGTCCGTGCCTTCGACGGTAACTGTCGAGAGGTGAGGGGAGAGATCGACCTCCCCATACAGATAGGGCCTCATACGTGCCAAGTTACATTCCAAGTGATGGATATTAACCCGGTTTACAGCTGTCTTTTGGGGCGCCCGTGGATCCACTCAGTGGGAGTCGTTCCCTCTACACTCCACCAAAAGCTGAAGTTCGTAATGGAGGGACATTTGGTCATAGTATCGGGTGAGGAAGATGTCTTGGTAAGTTGCCCTTCCTCTATGCCATATGTGGAAGCCGCGGAGGAGTCATTGGAAACGACTTTCCAATCTTTTGAGGTACTATGCATTGCCTCCGTAGATTCTCTCTTTGGGAAGCCTTGCCTGTCTGATACGGCAATGATGGTGGCCCGGGTGATGTTGGGGTACGGCTACGAGCCCGGAATGGGTTTGGGCAAGAACAACGGCGACAGAACCAGCCTGGTAAGCACAAGAGGAAACCACGGGAAGTTTGGGTTAGGCTATAAACCTATGCAAGCTGACATAAGGAAAAGTATCTTAGAAAGGAAGAACAAAGGCCAAAGCCCGCGGTTGGGACAACAAGCTGAAGGGGCCCCGCCCTGCCACATCAGTAGAAGCTTTATAAGTGCGGGTTTAAGACACGAAGGCCAAGTCGCCACGATATGCGAGGATGACTCCCCGAGGAGATCGGATTTGGTACGGCCATGTCCTCCTGGTTTCCGACTAGGAAATTGGTGAGTGGAGGAACGCCCAGACCTTTACGCGACAAGCATAATGTAACCTTGTGGAGCTTTAAAACTCTACGGTTGGGCCTAGGATTTAGAGTTTCCTTTTGTTAAGGCATTATGTCTTTTGTTCTTGAAGTTATAATATAAAGATATTTCTTCATCTGTTCCTACGCCTCTACCCACTCTCATTCATTTGCATGTTTATTTCTTTACGCTTAAAACGCCAGATCCGACGACGAGTCCCTCAAAGGTACTAATACCCGGGACCCGGCCGTCAATTTCGAGCAAGAAGCGGGTCGGATGGAGAGTGAAGAGGACGAGGATGTGGGGCTTCCCCCAGAGCTGGAGAGGATAATCGCTTAGGAGGACCGAGAGATGAGACCTCATCAAGAAGAGACAGAACTTGTAGACTTGGGAACCGGCAGTGGGAAAAAGGAAGTAAAGATAGGCACGGGTATGACCGCACCCGTCCGTGAAGAATTAATGGCCCTGCTGAAAAACTACCAAGACATCTTTGTCTGGTCATACCAAGATATGCCCGGCTTGAGTTCTGACATCGTACAACACAGATTACCTCTAAATCCTGAGTGTTCCCCGGTAAAACAAAAGCTGAGGAGGATGAAGCCCGAGACATCCTTAAAAATAAAAGAAGAGGTAAAGAAACAATTTGACGCTGGCTTTCTGGCTGTCGCTCGGTACCCAGAATGGGTTGCCAACATTGTACCAGTCTCTAAGAAGGATGGGAAGGTACGAATGTGCGTGGATTATTGGGACCTAAATCGAGCCAGTCCCAAAGACAATTTCCCTCTGCCGCACATCGATATCCTCGTGGATAATACGGCCAATTTGGCTTTGTTTTCCTTCATGGACGGGTTCTCCGGCTACAATCAGATAAAAATGGCGCCAGAGGATATGGAAAAGACTACCTTCATCACCTTGTGGGGGACCTTCTGTTATAAAGTGATGTCCTTTGGACTCAAGAATGCCGGGGCAACCTATCAACGAGCTATAGTGGCTTTGTTCCACGACATGATGCACCGAGAAATCGAGGTCTATGTAGACGACATAATTGCCAAGTCTAAAACCGTGGAGGAACACCTTGTCAACTTGCGGAAGTTGTTCGAAAGGCTTAGGAAGTATCGATTAAGGTTGAACCCCGCTAAGTGCACCTTCGGGGTCAAGTCGGGAAAATTACTGGGTTTCATCGTAAGCCAGAAAGGGATAGAGGTGGACCCCGAAAAGGTGAAAGCCATCCTTGAAATGCCAGAACCACGTACCAAGAAGCAGGTCTGAGGTTTCCTAGGGCGTTTGAACTACATTACTAGATTCATATCACAGCTCACCGCTATCTGTGAGCCGTTGTTCTAGCTCTTACGCAAGAACCAATCCATCCGCTGGAATGAGGACTGTCAAGAGGCGTTTGGAAGGATTAAACAGTGCCTCATGAACCCTCCCATGCTTATGCCCCTGGTGCCCGGAAGACCTCTCATCTTGTATATGACGATTTTGGATGAGTCAATGGGGTGTATACTGGGGCAACATGACGAGTCTGGGAAAAGAGAGCACGTCGTCTACTACTTGAGTAAGAAGTTCACGGCCTGTGAGATGAACTACTCCCTGCTGGAAAGAACGTGTTGTGCTTTAGTCTGGGCGTCCCACCGTCTAAGACAGTACATGCTGAGCCATACCACCTGGATGATATCCATAATGGACCTGGTCAAGTACATCTTTGAGAAGCTTGCTCTCACAGGGCGGATCGCCCAGTGGCAGGTTTTGCTATTCGAGTTCGATATAGTCTATGTCACCCAAAAGGCGATAAAGGGAAGCGCCTTGGTGGATTATTTGGCTCAGCTGCCTCTCAATGACTATCAACCCATGCATCCCGAGTTCCCGGATGAGGACATCATGACCTTGTTTGAGGAAAAACTTGACAAGGACAGGGACAAGTGGATCGTGTGGTTTGATGGAGCGTCAAACATTCTAGGCCATGGCATTGGGGAAACATTGGTCTCTCTGGACAATCAATGTATACCCTTCACAGCCAGGATGGGGTTCGACTGCACCAATAACATGGCTGAATATGAAGCATGCGCTCTGGGCATCCAGGCAGCAATTGACTTCAACGTCAAGCTACGCAAGGTGTACGGAGACTCGGCGCTGGTGATTCACCAGCTGAGAAGGGAATGGGAAACTAGAGACCACAAGCTGATCCCCTACCAGGCCTATATCAAGGAATTGGCTGGGTTCTTTGATGAGATCTCCTTCCATCATGTTCCCCTAGAGGAAAATCAAATGGCGGATGCGCTTGCCACTTTAGCATCCATGTTCCAGCTGACACCGCACGGAGACCTACCGTACATTGAGTTCAAGTGTCGTGGCAGACCCGCACATTGTTGTCTGGTGGAAGAAGAGCGGGACGGTAAGCCTTGGTATTTCGATATCAAGCAGTACGTTGAAAGCAAAGAGTACCCACCGGAGGCTTTCGACAACAACAAGAGGACGTTAAGGAGATTGGCGGCCGGCTTCTTCTTGAGCGAAAGCATACTATACAAGAGAAACCATGACATGGTTTTGCTACGCTGCGTGAACGCTAAGGAAGCTGAGTGCATGCTGGGGGAGGTCCATGAGGGCTCTTTTGGTACGCACGCTAACGGGCACGCCATGGCTAGGAAGATCTTAAGGGCAGGTTACTATTGGCTCACCATGGAGAGCGATTGTTGTCTCCATGTGAGGAAGTGTCATAAATGCCAGACGTTTGCAGACAATGTCAACGCTCCACCCTTGCCTCTGAATGTTTTGGCCGCACCATGGCCGTTTTCCATGTGGGGAATAGATGTGATTGGGCCATAGAGCCCAAAGCTGCGAACGGACACCGTTTCATCCTAGTGGCGATCGATTACTTCACTAAGTGGGTCGAAGCCGCGTCGTACGCTAGCATCACCAGGAGTGTGGTGGTCAGGTTCATTAAGAGGGAGATTATCTGCCGGTATGGTTTGCTGAGGAAGATTATCACGAACAATGGCACCAACTTGAATAACAAGATGATGGGGGAAATGTGCGAGGAGTTTAAGATCCAACATCACAATTCCACACCCTACAGACCAAAGATGAACGGAGCAGTGGAGGCAGCCAATAAGAATATCAAGAAGATTATCCAAAAGATGACCGTGTCATACAAGGATTGGCACGAGATGCTCCCATTCGCGTTACATGGTTACCGAACCTCAGTGCGCACATCAACCCGGGCAACACCGTTCTCGTTGGTATATGGAATGGAGGTTGTGCTACCGTTTGAGGTGGAAGTCCCGTCATTGAGAATCTTGGCGGAGTCCAGATTAAAGGAATCAGAGTGGGCCTAAGCACGTTTCGATCAACTTAATCTCATAGAAGGCAAGCGTTTGACCGTCATGAGCCATGAGCGTTTATATCATAAATGAGTGAAGAACGCTTTTGACAAGAAGGTACGCTCGTGCAGGTTCAGCGAAGGGGACTTGGTGCTGAAGAAAGTCTCCCAAGCTCTGAAAGACAACAAAGGAAAGTGGGCCCCGAACTACAAAGGGCCTTTCGTTGTAAAAAAGGCTTTCTCCGGAGGGGCCCTGGTGCTCGCCAACATGGATGACGAGGAGCTACCTTCACCCGTGAACTCTGACATTGTCAAGCGATACTACGCTTAAGATCTGGGGCAATTAAGGAAGTCGTTGCATGTTTTTATTTTTGTGTGTTCTTCTTGGTTTCCCCCCAGGGATTCCTGTCCTCTGTAATTTTCTCATCGCAGTCTTTTAAAAGAACGTAGGGTTGAGGTTCCGATCCTCGCTTTGTGCTTTAAAAGATGCATAGTATTTGATGACCTGAGCTTTTTCGCTTAGTCCATAGGATGCCCCAAGCGCTTAATTGAAGCTGAACCCGACAAGCTCTTGCTAAAAGATTATTGCATTTGAAAACGCATATGCATACACATACACATGCATATTTGTTATCTTGTGACAGGGACATGATCATTTTAAGCAATAGTCAAATACCGAGCCAAATCCAAGACAGAGACGAATCGAGGTAAGCGGTAACACGGCCACGATTTGCTGCGATGTCATTTCCTGCTTTCAGGTACTTGGGGACGGGCACGAATGGAGGCTAGGCCCATGATCAACAGATCGTCGTCCTACGTCCAGCTCTGGACAGGCGAGAAGCGCTATTGGGAGGCAGCCTAGTATCCTTTAAATTCCTACTTGTTATTACTGTTGTTTCTTTAAGGTGATGGTCAGATGACTAATTTACCCTAGGGGCTTCGAGTAAGCGAACGCCGACCCATAGAGAGTGCGTACCTTTGTTTTTTTTTTTAAAAAAAAAAATACAGGGTTAGCTCGCCTGGGCGAGCACCCCCTGCACGAAATGGTTTAAAAAAAAGAGAGGGGGAGTGCATTCTTTCACCCAAGGAACTTCTCCCCCTCACTTAAGAACGCAACACTCACGGGATTCATAGTTTTTTCTGACCCTAAGCCACCATTGTGTGCTTTTTGCTTCCATTTTAGTGTCCTTGCCACTCCATACAAGTAAGTGCACTATCCTTTGGTTTCTAGCTTTCCATTGATGCCTTTTTATGCTCTAAATTGTACATGATTTGACCAATTTCGTGAGACAATTTTGGGGCAAATTTGTGCTTTGATTCATTGAATTGGGGGGTTGTAGGGGATGGCCTTAGGCCTAGGTTGTGTTCTGAAAAGATGGGGCAAGCCACATTGCCCCCATCCCCTTGCTGTTTGTACCCAAAAGTGCGCCCACCAAGTGCTCGGTGAAATGCCTCAATGGTGTTTGCGCATAAGTTTGTGAATGTTGCTTATAGATTGGGTTTGTGCATGTGTGATTGCCATTTTTGGATGTGTGGACAGCTTGCAGAAGTTAGGGTAAGTGCCAAAACATGACTTAGGCCTAGGGACCCAAGCCTTTGATTTTTGAATGCAAGAAGGCATGAAAGTGAGAGCATGTTGGTGAGGTTTCCCCTTTAGGCCAGCACTTGGTTTGGGCTGCACCATGATGATTTCTTTGTACCTAGATGGTGTGAAAATGTCATCCACCATGTACATGTGTATGTTGAATAGGTAGCCAAATGCTTTGCAAATGTGCATATATGTTAAATATGGCACGAAAACACTTCTCAAAATAGGAACATATGACATGAAATTGCCTTTCAAAATGTGAATGAGTAGTACAAAAATTGCTTTTTCAATGAATGTGCAACATGAAATTGTTCTTCAAATGAATGTAAATATGTGTGAATATATATATAGCATGAAGTTGCCTCTCAAGTGTATGAACATATATGTGAATGAAATGTGAACATATAGCAAAAATGCCATTCAAAATGGAGTAGGTAGGTAGCAAAATGCCTTGCAAAATATGTATGGATAGTTTGACATGTAGCATATGAAATTTCTTTGCAAACGAAAGTAGGTGTATCTCATAGGATGTCGTTCATCGAGGGAAAGATAGGTATAAATGTATGAATATCCTAGGAGAACCCGCGCGTTGACGCGTAAGTGTTCCTTTCAAAATTCGTGTGGACATTCACGTTTTGTTGAAAAAAAAAGGGGTACGCTAGTTGGCTTGATCCGACTTTTGTTTTGATTAAGTTTCTTGAACTAACTTCCCAAATGTTTTTTGCAGGAAATGGCTCCAAAAAAACTCTCCACGAAGAGGTCTAGAAGAGATGCCACAGGAGAAGGATCCAGTGCTGCCTCAGAGTTTGATAGTCATCACTTTCGGAGTGCCGAGCACCAGCGGCGCTTCGAGGCCATCAGGGGATGGTCATTCCACAGGGAGAGGCGTGTCCAACTCAGGGAGGATGAGTATACGGACTTCCAGGAGGAGATAGCTCACAGACGTTGGACACCGCTAGTGACTCCCATGGCAAAGTTCGACCCTGAGATAGTCCTAGAGTTCTATGCTAGCGCCTGGCCCACGAAGGAGGGAGTTCGGGACATGTACTCGTGGGTAAGGGGTCAGTGGATTCCCTTTGACGCAGATGCCCTCAGCCAGTTCCTGGGCGACCCGGTAGTTTTGGAGGAAGGCCAGCAGTGTGAGTTCAGCCAGAGGAGGAGCAGGGCCGACGGTTTCGATGAGGAAGCCATCTCCTAGCTGTTGTGCATACCAGGGCAAGATTTCGCCCGGACCGCTACAGGGAGGTGGGTGCGGATCATGTGCACCAGCATGACCACTTTGACCCAGACATGGATGACACTGCTGCTCAGCAATGTCTTGCCTAGCGATCACAACTCCGACCTCCCCCTACCTAAGTGTCAGTTGGTGTATGTCATCCTGACTCGGATGAGTGTCCATGTGGCCCAGGTGATTGCTGATGCCATTTATTTGTTTGCAGGTATGGCACCTACTAGGCACCCTCTGGACCCCGATAAGTCCAATAGGGCCCTGGGGTTTTCGGCGCTGATCACAGGCCTCTGCCAGTCCTACGGAGTTCTTGTCACCCCCAGTAAGGTAATCCGACCGTCGATCACCCGAGCCTTCATCTAGAAGTACTGCACGCCTAGGCAGGCGCAGGGTGATGCACATCAGGCTGTAGGCACACCGCCACCACCTCGGCAGGCCGATCCAGCTGGGCCACTGGGCGTGGAGTGTTATCTACAACATTTGGTTCGCCAGCAGGCGGCCAACCACCGTGGGCAGGTGCAGATACATGAGTGTCTGTACCAGTTCAGCCTCAATCAGCAGGGCAGGGTTCCGCCCCTTTTGTATGCCCTACCCCGGAGTAGTTTGGGGCTGAGGTCGCATGGCCTGGAGACTGGCCCGATGCCCAGGCAGGGGAGGAGCCTATAGGATCCCCCGGTGAGGCGGATGAATCCCATATGGATGAAGATATGACTGACCTGCTCGATTTCTTGGGAGGGAGCGGAGCCACGTGACTAAGGTCGCCGCACTTTTTGTTATTAATATTACTGCTTTCAATTATTGTTTTTGTTGTTATTAACATTACTACTTTCAGTTATTGTTTCTGTTTCTGCTAGAATTTGGCGTTATGGCTCTCAGTTATTTCGTCACTGTTTTTATTGCGACTTGCCATTGCATGTTTTTTCGTTTACCTTGTGGTTTGACGTGAGTAGGCAGTGTGCGCCCTCATCCGCACGACCTTTTCAGAAAAAAAAATAAACAAATAATAATAACTTAATAAATGAAGAAAAGAAAAAAAAAGAAAAAAAAAACAGAAGAAAAAGAAGAATAAAATTGTCTGGCTGAAAGGCCAGCACGCTTTTGAAAAGAAATAAACTTCCAGCTTTTCTTTGAAAAAAGATTCACTGATCATAACACCAGTTTTTGAAAAAAATGTGTATGCACTTTAAGGGTGAATGCTATGAAAATTTTCCCGAACGCCTAAAATGGACTCGGATGAATGCATGAATTGATAAAGGAGCATATTTTGAAAGCACTGGTTGACTTAAATAGGAAAAATGAATCTTGAGCCTTAGTGTCACATGACCATAAAAACTTGATGCTTGAGTGTCCACATGGGTGCATGCATGACCAGTTTTGCATAAAATTTCCTAATCATCATTATTGTATGTGTGTCATGGAAATAATGTGGGACATCCCCTTTATTCTCGAACCGCTGGCAAAACCTTGACATATATCATGTCCAGCCGTTCTACAAGCCTTGAGCCAAAATCCCAACTTACCATAAACCTTGACCCAGGGTGAGAATGTCAATCCTTGCTCTCGGAAGAAAACAAAGAAAAGAAAGTTCCCGATCAAAGATCAGAAGAAAGCAAAAGAAGAAAAATTCCCAATCAAGATTGGAAGAAAGCAAAAGAAGAAAATTCCCAATCAAAGATTGGGAGAAAGCAAAAAAGAAAGAAAAATTCCCGATCAAAGATCGAAAGAAAGCAAAATATACAGAAAGGTCTTTGGATCAGACAATATCCGAACAATACAAAATTGTCACAAGTAAACGAGAAAAGAAAGAAAACCACGACTTGAAGTGGTCCCCTCCCTTTGATTGCCAACCAAAATCCTGTGCGCTAGCGACTTTCTCGCCCCGCACTAAACAAAAACAGAAAAGGAAAAGGCCCAAACTCTCAGAGCCAAATTCCTCACCAAAACACCATTCCCGAAAAAGTCCTATTGATCCATGATCACGCACGTAATCTTTGATTTGATAGGAAATGATTTGCAAAATTAAGTCATGACATATATATGGTTCGGAAGTAGGATAAAACACTTACCTGTGTGAGATTGATACACTTTGAGTGATTTTCTTCTATTTTGTTCGACCCGGTGTTTCCTCTAAGTGATCGTTTAGAAACAAAACGCTAACATCCAAAATCTCATTTATGGTTATGAGAAAATTTCATCAGCATACTCTCCTTCCCCAATAGACACATTGTTTTTCATAAAAAATTATATGTTGCTCTGATCAGTTGGGAGTTTTGTTTCTTTACTAAAGCATGTTAGCATTTTAGTGAAAGAACACCGAGACTATTTTAGTCTCACACTGTTTCGCAAGAACTACGTAGGTCTGAGTTCTTCATCACAAATTGAGGATACGTAGGAGCAAAAGCCTCGCTTTTGTCGACCACCCTACCTTTTGCTACCGTGACCCAAGAGTTCGGTGGCATGCGGAGACCCCGACGGTAACCTGCACACACCCTTTGCTATCCAGTGACTCGAGAGTCCGGTAGCATGCGGAGACACCTTACGGTTATCCGCACCTCATCATTCGGAGACCCCAAGTCGTATTGACAAGCAAAGACCAATGTGGTCGTCTGCACCCTTTCTGGAGATGTCAGCATCTTCCGGTAAAGACTATTTTAGTCTCACACTTCTTTAGCTAGAACTACGTAGGTCTGAGTTCCTCGTCACAAATTGAGGATACGTAGGAGCAAGAGTCTCGCTTTTGTCGACCGCCCCACACTTTCTGTCATACTGACCCGTGAAGTCAGGTGACGTGCGAAGATACACAAGTAATTCTCCGCATAAACAATTTCTGCCAATACTAACCCGTGAAGTTAGGGGGCAAGTGGAGATACACAAGTAATTCTCCGCACAGACAATTTTTGTCAATACTAACCCGTAAAGTTAGGGGGCAAGCGGAAATACCCAAGTGGTTATCCGTATAAACTCTCTTTCACTATCCGTAAGACTCAAAGCACGATAGCATGGAGAGACTAACGCCTTCTTCTGCATCCTTTGTCAATCGCGGCCAACGAGTCTGTTGACACACGAAGATTTATGTCGTCTTCCACGCTATCTGTCATACTGACCCGTGAAGTCAGGTGACGTGCGGAGATACACAAGTAATTCTCCGCACATACAATTTCTGCCAATACTAACCCGCGAAGTTAGGGGGCAGGCGGAGATAGACAAGTAATTCTCCGCACAGACAATTTCTGTCAATACTAACCTATGAAGTTAGGGGGCAGGCGGAAATACCCAAGTGGTTATCCGTATAAACATTCTTTCGCTATCCATAAGACTCAAAGCACGATAGCACGCAGAGACTAACATCGTCTTCTGCACCTTTTGTCGTCCTGACCCGTGAAGTCAGGTGACATGCGGGGTTACCTTAAGGTTACCCGCACCTTTCGTCAACCAAGGGCAAACGGGCCCGTTGACGCGCAGAGACTAACATCGTCTTCTGCACTTTTTGTCGTCCTGACCCGTGAAGTCAGGTGACATGCGGGGTTACCTTAGGGTTACCCGCACCTTTCGTCAACCAGGGGCAAACGGGTCTGTTGACGCGCAGAGACTAACATCGTCTTCTGCACTTTTTGTCGTCCTGACCCGTGAAGTCAGGTGACATGCGGGGCTACCTTAGGGTTACTCGCACCTTTCGTCAACCAGGGGCAAGCGAGCCCGTTGACGCACAGAGACTAACATCGTCTTCTGCACCTTTTGCCATCCAGGGGCAGCGAGTCAGATGGCAGGCGGAGATACCTTATGGCCATCTACGCCTTTCGACAATCGAGGGGAACGAATTCAACGGTATCAGAATGATGTTGGTCATTCGGTTCTGATTATTTCCAAAATTTTTGCAGGTTTTACTCTCGTCGTCCAGAAACATTCAAGCCCGACGATGCAAGAGATTCTTCTCTGCTGGGCAGGGACGATCGAGTGCAATGGTGTAGGGAAGTGTCGTGGTTGTCCAACTTTGTCGCTTTCAAGACACTGAAGTTTGTTGACGCTTCTTATGCCTTTTCTTTTCTTTCTGAATGACAGGTTCCGCTGGTGGGGATATTGATTGGCCGAATGATGTTCCGCTCGAACGAAATTAGTGTCTTATCTTTACTTCGCTTTTATCTCCAATAAAAGATAAGAAAAGAGGGGCAATTGTCATACCCTAATTTCGTCCAGGGACCATTGTTTGGTGGCATGCAACCTTCGCTTGACCGCTTCGAGGTACTTAACACCCATCGTTAGGTAATCCGTGAAGTTCCGCGACATGCCGGAAGTTGAAAGGAAACATTGTTGCGCAATCTGTAAAGTTCCGCAACATTCCAGAAGTCAAAAAGGGCATTGTTGCGTAATCCGTAAAGTTTCGCGACATTCCGGAAGTAAAATAAGTGTCTTTACGTAATCCGTAAAGTTCCATAACATTATGGAAAAGGAATCAGCAAAAAAAGCAAAAGGGGGGTGTATTTAGTAAAAAAGGGTGTGCAAATAGCAACCAGGCCCACTTGGGCATTCCAGGGGGTTCCAACAGAAGGCGGTGCCTTCTGGTGGAAGCAACCCAGCTCGCCTGGGCGAGCTAGGCGACCTCCCTCTTTTTCCCTATAAATAGGGAAAAGAGGGCAAAGTAATTTCGTTCAGCCCTTCTGGTATTTAGGATTCTCTTGAAATTAGTGAGAAAAATTGTTTCCGTGAAAAAAAATAACGCCGAAGCACTTCCGTAACGCTTCCATGACGTTTCCGTGAGCGATTTCGTGGAGATTCTTCACTGTTCTTCATCTTTCTTCGTCGTTCTTCGGTCTTCAACCGGTAAGTTCCCGAAAATCGAATCTTTCAATTCATTCTATGTACCCTTAGTGGTCCCCACTTGTTTCGCGAGCTTTTATTTTCATTTCGTTTGTTTTCCGTACCCCCTTTTGACGTGCTTTGACCATTTATTTAAGTCGTTTTCTCGCCTAGTAAATAATAAGAATGAATTTCCACCGATCATTTGAGTTGTAATATCGTTTAATCTCTGTTAAAAAAAATCCAACTGATCTTTCACGCCGTAACCATGTTTAAAACCAGAAGTGGCAAAATAATAATAAAATAATCAAATATCTTTGAATAAAATATTCAAAAAAATTAATCGGACGCTTTTCTTTGGGATTTTTCTTAATTGAATTGACTAATAACCAAAGTGAAACTAAAGCTAAAATCAACTCACAAATCAAGATTTGTCCATAAAAACACTTAAAAAACCGTCTTAAGGTCCAATGCCTTAAATGGTCCTCTTTGCTTTTATTGGTTAATGTGGACTTTCGAAAGCCTAAAAGTCAACATGTAACTTTGTCACTACTTTAAAAAACCAAGAGATCATTAATGGCCCAATGCCTTAATGTTTCTCTCCTTTCAAAAGAATCAAAATATTGTTTAAATGGTCCAACGCCTTAAACATCTTTTTGTTTGGTCACAATATATCTTGCAAAAAAAAGATAAAAACAACTTAATCAACGTTTAGTTCTTAAAGAACTACGTAGGTCTGATTTCCTTATCACAATTGAGGAATACGTAGGAGCAAGGGAAATACCCTTGTCGACCACAAAAAGATAAAAAAATACAAAAGCCATAAAAGACATGAAAACGTAAAAGGGAAAAATAAAATAAATTGAAGTCATATTTGCACACTTGATTAAAGGCTGTTGTCCCTTGTGACGGACGCGTGGGGTGCTAATACCTTCCCCGTGCGTAAATACAACTCCCGAACCTTTCACACTTAAAGTTCGTAGACCACACTTTTTTTTCGATTTTTTCGACGTTTTTCTTGAATAAACGTTGGTGGCGACTCCGCGCATTTTCCTTTCTTGGAAGACGCACCCGTGAATCTCACGTCGCCCTCCCGCTGAAGGGTAGGTTGCGACACACCATAATAAAGATCCACGAACTATGGATCCCTTTATCTTGGAGAATCAACATTCCCATAGATGAAGCCATTGTTATGGTGTAGGGCGCAAAGCGTGATTTAGCTCATGCAACGTTGGACAAATTGAATGAGAAAGAGAGAACATGAATATCCACTTGGCTTATACAAGTATTTATGTTAAGTATCCTATTCTCATGGTTACATCGGATGTGCCTAGAGTCTACTTGCCACTAGGGCATTTTTTATTTAAGTTGTTTTCTTGATCATATAGCAGGCTTGTAATCCTTAAGTTGAGCTTCACATATCTATGTTTTGTGCCACGTGTCCATGACATGTAAAGTTGATATACCCCTCCCCCCCCCCCCCCCCCCCAAAAGGATTGGGTAACCAAATTTGCCCCCCTTTATTACAACCGAATCATGATTTTGTTATATAATATACAACAAAATCATGATTCCATTGTTTATTTTTTTATGGAATCAGACATAACAAACAAATCAATATTCTATTTTTTTTTCATCCCCTTATCACAATAGAATTTCGATTTCATTGTTACTTTTTTCCCACATTACAATGGAATCATAATTTCGTTGTGATTAAAAAAATTTAAACAACATAATCGAGATTCCATTGTACTATTTTTTTAAAAAAATGAATAAAAAGAAAAAAAATACATTATGTGTTTTTTATTGATTGAACAATGCTTTTCCTAAGATGTATTGACTAAACAATAGTCTTTTCTAATACGCATACAAACTGTATTAAATATAAACGCAATCTAACCTGTCTATATTGTCAATGTGATCTCAATCGTTGGCATGGATCATGAGAGAACAATAGATCATCTAATATAAATAGCAATAGGGGTTTCATGCAACTCAATACCTTTGTTTGATATATACCATATTGCTTAAAACATGAAGAGTGTATATGTTGTTGTGTATTGTGATGGTGACATGATTTCATCATCTGAAGATATTGTTTGAATGTCCTAGTGGCCCCAAAGTTGTTGCAATAAGTAAGGACATATCGCTCGATGCTTTAAGGAAAACAATTATGAACGTCATCGAAGGTTGTAGAGTTTTACTTGATCTTTTTTACGGTTAACCTATTTATGTAGGTGGTGATTGTGTTGAATATGAGTGTATGGATATTGAACGTGACAATGAGATCCTTGCCCTGCTGTGCAAACCAAGGAAACCAAGATCTACTGATGAGATCATTGTTCTGATGCATGATAAATGTGTGTAGACATGTTTTTACTTTATAAAAATCATAGACTTGTTGTTTTTTAAAGAAAAGTTTGTATTATTAGTGCTTGATGTTCATGTTTTAAAGAAAAGTTTGTATTATTAGTGCTTGATGTTCATGCTTTTAAGAAAAGTTTGCTTGATCATTTTTTTAAGAAAAGTATGTATCAATTTTGATATATGTTTGTTTTATAAACCAATTGAAGAATAGTTGTTATAACTAGGCACGCATTATTTAAACAGTTGATGAACACAGAAAAAAAAAAGTGATTCAACCAGAACATTAACTAAAAAAAATGTTAAAACAACAAAATTATGCATAATACATCAAAAGATACTCATAATGATTTTAATACAAAAAATCAACCGCCTTTGTCACCCTTTGTCACCATCCTTGCTAGTCTTTTTCCTAGGTCTCTGTGTGTCTAAGCTACACCTAACTGCTAAACCCTTCTGCAACAGTTGCATAGCTTGTTGTATGAGTTGATGATGACTTGTGCCCTCTAGCACAACTCTTAGGTCCAACAAGCTCTGTATAGCTTCTGATGATATCTGGAATCAATCCTACAATAACAATTACATTGCAATTAATAACTACTTTTTAGTGACAATTTAGAAAAAAAAATCAACAAAATCCAATTTGTATTACCTGGCAAGATTACTCTCCACCTAGTACATAGTCTGTTAGTGGTTGCCCAAGCTATGATTGTACTTTGATGGATGATAAATGTACAGGATCACGTGGGGTTTGCCCCTCCTTTGGTGGAAAGACATAAGGATGGGAAACCTTGTAAAACCAATGTAGATAGTCATAGGTGTAAGCCCAAGGACCCTAGGTGGCACAACATCGTCAAGAGGAATGATATGCTATTGCTAGTCCGCCATGTTTGACCACAAAGCTGATATGTAGGATGGGGAGGTGGCTGGCATGGAATCATCTGGACAAGGCCAAATTGCCTCAACACCCTCTCCAGACAATAAGGCCTCACATCAGTCCTACATCTGATGAAGCCAGAGAAAAAGAACTATTGTGTGAAAGGCCTCACATCCTTATGGGTCATTCAGTTTATAGGTCATTCCGTCTCTCCCTCACTAGAAGGGCACACTTGGTACCTATCAACAACTTCCATCTAGTGGCTATCGGGTCCTCCACAACATAATCCTCTGACTTTGAATAGTCGACAATAGGAAAATGCACAAACACCCATGATTGTAAAAAATATTAATTATAGTAATAAAAAATTAATTACAATACTAAAATAGTTTACTTACCATGAGTAATGTTAAATAACATCCACACTACTTGCTACTATACTTGCTCGCATATGCAAGATGGTCGTAGAGGTATGCCATTGCAGTTACTCCCCATGTGTACTCGTGGCAAGCATCCAATTTGTTGATGTAATGAGCGTTAGTGAGATGGACATGAGTGGAGGACTTGTCACCAAATATCGTACTGCTGAGCAAATACAAAAGATAAGTCGTTACAATCCAAACGTACGAGTCTGACTCAACATAGTAGTGGTAAAGGTCTTCTTGCCACATCAACCTCACCCTGACACCTGTGTTTGTTGCTGCAGAAGCCTCTGTCTCTATCAAAATGCCCAAATGACTCATCAGCAAGATCTTCACTGCCTCTTTGTCAAAGAGTGAAAGGACATGATTAATGGGTCTACATGTCATAGGAAAGTGCAGCAGATAAGACACATCATCCAGAGTGATGACCATCTCTCTGACAGGCAAATGGAAGGAAGACATCTCCTAGTACCACCTCTCCAAAAAGGCATTCATCTAACCTTTGTTTGCGGCAGGATACCACGTCGTAATAAGGACTCTTTACCCCGATTTGTCCACGTAAGCCCATACTTGCAAATAAGTAGGGTACAGTAACACCTGAGCACCGTGACTGACAAGCTTCACCTTTGGCCTCTCTTAATGGATCTAGACGTGACCAACATAATGGTCTCTATAAGACTAAATAAGGGACAAATCAACCAGTCCTCCTCCAAATGGAGGTCCAACAATCCTAACAATAGCTAGCCCTGGCTGTGGCTTTGCCTTTGCCTCCGCCTACTGATGTTGTTGTCGCTTTTCATCATAGTGCTAGTGCTCCAATGTAGTCACTCTATGATGTCTCTCTGCAACATCTTCCCCTTTCTACAAGGGGCCTTCATGGAAACGGTCACGTCTAACAACGTACAATGTCTGCTTCGTGCAAGCCATCTAAATTTTTTTTATAAAATTAACTCAATAATCATAATAAAAAATTATATTTAACCAAGACAATAAAATAAAATATTCCATTTGTCTAAAACTAATAAAAAAATAAATAAAACATACAACAGAATCATGATTTCGTTGTGTTATTTTCTAGAGCCACAACAGAATCACAATTCCGTTGCGGTTTTCCAAACCCAAAAAAATAGGTAACCGAATCACGATTACATTGTGTCAAAATACGCAACGAAATCATGATTCCATTATGTCAAAACACACAATAGAATCATGATTGCGTTACCTATTTTCCCTAGCAAAAACTATAAATGAAATCATGATTCCGTTGAAGGTAGATTTGCGAAAATAAAAAAAGTACATTAGAGGAGTTGGGGAAGGAGAAGAAGAAGGGCTGGGCGCGGTTGAGATGTGAAGGAGGATGGTTAGGAAGGAGAAGAGTTAGGGAAGAGAAAAGAGGTTGAGAAGAAGGATGTTGGGGAAGAGAGAAGAGGAAGAGTGCAAAGAGAGTGGGGTGCGAAGAGGGGGTGGTAGAGGGAAAAGGGAAGAGAAAGGGGTGATAAATTTGAAATAGGGGTTAGAAAGGTTTTTTCTCCTTTAGGTTGGGGCCAATAATGGTCCACATTTTGGTATAGGCTATGCGAAATGACAATTTGTCCTTTTGGTACAATTTATGGTTAGAAGAAGTTGGTCCCTTATGCAATTTGGTGTGGCTGCAGACATCACATACTGGCTGTTGTTAGTTATAGATTGAGGTGCCATGATTTCTAAAATTTTGCTAAACTCAACACTCAAAACACCCACAATATTTATTTGAGAAAATGATCGTTTTGATCCCTGAATGTGCAAATCAAATAATGAACTTTGTAACTTAATATCAAATTGGTCCTCAAAAAATACAAGTTAATGTCATATTAGTCTTTAAACATAATAGGTTACTGACAAAGTGGTCCCACAAAACTAACAACAGAACATAATTGCTGCATTTTTATATATTCAGGAACTAAAAAGAATTTTTATTCTTTTAAGAATTAAATTGTTATCGGTTTATATTTTTAGGGATTAAAATGGTCATTTACCGTGTATATTTGCATGGTGAGTATATTCTGTGCAATCTAATAAATGGACTTTGCCCTTTGGTATTGCTTCTCTGGAATTTGTATGTTGAAGACAAGATGTTGTTAGTTTGGTTTAGTGTTGTTGTTGCACCATGCTGCCAATAAAATGCTTAATGGTTTCATCAACATTTATCAAGCCATGGCCATGCTGTTTGTCTTAGGTGTGGTAACGAACCAGAATGCACTTTACATTCTCTCTCGGATTGTTCAGTAGCTACATAAGTCTGGACTACTCTTTTGCGCTTTACGACAGAGAATGACTTAAAGGAGGATGATAGGAAGCATATAGGTTCGGGGTTTTGCTGCTAACCATACGGTGGCTATACATGTATTCTTGGGAGGAAAAAAAATGTGAGCCAACATGTTTTAATTATTTATGGGAATATAAAAAAAATCTCCAAACAGTCATTTCCATCCTTATATTCCTAGAAATGCTATTCTTGAGAATGCAATATCATACCTTCGAACAAACACTTTTCATGTGTGCAACACAAACCATAACAAAATTGTGCACCACTATAAAATGGCCTAAGGATGTTGGAAGAATCTTTCATGGATCATCCATGACAAGGGTATTGCTTTCGAAGAGAGTAAAGTAGACAGCATCATGGGAGAAGCATGATCTTGGAAAGTCAGAAAAATTAAAAATAGGTTCAGCTTGATGTATATATCCTCTTTAAATTTAGGTTTAAACATATTTTTTATTTTTATAATTTAATATTTTTTATTTTTCATACTTGCAAAAAAAATGTAATCTTTAAAATATTTTAGATAACACTTTAAACAATAAAATAATATTATTTAAAACGTCATAAGGATAAAAAATAAAATAAAAACATAATTTATAAGAACTAAAAATCAAAAAATAATTTTACATAAATTAAAAATAAAACTAATCTAAATTAGAAGAACTAAAAAGATATTTATAACTTAAATTTATCATCTATAATACTTGCAGAAGTAATACCATCATTTCAATTCATCAATTAAAAAGTCCAACAAAAGTTACATTATCGTTTAAATTTATCATCTGTAATGATTTGCAGCATCTGAAAAGCCTGTAAGTGGAACAGAAAATAGAATATCCGTAAGAAAGTTAATGTAGAACACATCATGACATATTTTCCGTAACCTACGGGAACAAAATGAACAGCAGAAATCTAGATAAGTCATTACGTCGGTCCCACGCTAGCCAAGTCAATTTATGGCTAGGCCAATATGATAAAAGACAAAAACACTACAAAATAAGGATCAATATTTATTGTTGCTGCAGTACTGTTGCCAGTATACAATATTTATTGCTTTGCGATAGAAATGGGAAAAAGATAAAAATGCAAAATAAAGAATTTAAAATAACGCCCGCCTTTAAAAAATTATAGTAGTTTGTTCAGAAAAATCATGAGAAAGAACCAACCATCTAAGTAGCATTCGATGAACAAAGCAACAAACTTCAATGATAGTTCAGTAATAGTTCGTTCAATGATTTTACAATCTAAATCAATCAATCACTTGAAAGATTGAATGATTACTATAGTTAGTATACATAGTGATAGTAATATATTAAATAAAAATAGCATACCAATTCTTCTTCCTTGCTGGCTGAATAAAATCCAGGTTTCCAACTGACTCTGACAAAATAGAGTTAGGGAAAACCTGCTGAATGTTGAGGCTGCTCAAATCATGACTAATTGCTAATACTATATTTGTTATATACACTAATAGGCTAATTGCTACTGGTACCACCACCTTTGTAGTTTCCCTTTAGAGCTCCATCTTCAACTGATTTGAATGCAGAGATACTGTATCACAATTTAAGTTGTTAAATTCAGATTCAAAAGTATTTTACCAGAATAAGAAAAAAAAATCAGATTCAGAATTGCCTAGCACCCTAAAAATTTAATAACAGATCCGCAGTTGTATATGCATATTAATTCCTTTTGTGCAATTCATAACTTTTAATAGTAAGTTAAAGTGGCTTGAGTTATTTATGAGTATTTCTCTCAGATTCGTTTATGCTTTTCAGAGATCCATGGAAATTGGAAAAGATAGATAGCACCAATTCTTGTTTATTTATGAAACCCAATGCCAATTAAAGTAGAAACCGTGATGAGATTAAATTAAAAAAAATTCTGTGTTGTCTTTTGGGAGGAGATGTGTGCAATAGAAGCTTAACTCTGATCTACCTGAATTTGCCGATGAGTCATAACTCAAGAGTGAGTTTTCTGGAGTCATGAAATTAGTGTTGTCTTCTTCCCTCCCCCAAAGGGGTTGGTGGAGTGCATCAAACGGCCATGGTTGCTGATATTGTTGTCTGTTTCCGTTCTGTGGGATTTCTGGCCACATGACAGGTGCAACTGTCGGAGGGAAGTTACAGTCCATTGGAGTCACTCCCTACAAGTTACCAACAACAATTTTATCAGCAGAAGGAAATTAAAATAAAATCAGAACTTCAATGGAAAATGCTGAACGGGCTCTATCCACAATAACACACGCCCTAGAGCCTATACCAGGTCCAACTGAACACATCAAAACACTATTTTCAAATCCATATATACCCCAGACCTTGATATAAGGATGGAGGTGTGAGGAGTTCAATTACAATGAGCCAGAGAATTTGTAAATAGTAATTAGGTAAGCAATCAAGTGCAAGAATCCGTGTGTTCACATTGTTAATTCTTGTTCAGTGTCTACAGTTTTCATGGTTGGTCTCTAAGAACATCCTACAGAATGAATGAATGACAGTTACTGACTTCAAGGCAACGCTTTCACTGCCCCATTTTCAAGTTCACCATTTCCGTTTTTGGGCAAGTATATAGGTAATGCAAAACGCAATTAGGTAGACAAGTTTTGACAGAATAGTAAAATTTTGATCAATTGCTAATCCATGTGGAAAGTGTTTGACAGAATAGTCTAAAACTACATCAGGTCTTCTTAATACTGCACAAGTGCCAATGTCCCAATAAAACTGGAACTGAAATTACTCCAGAAGGTGTTGACAAATATTATTCCTCAAATGTTTTAGAATCAAGCCAGACAAGTTCATTTGCTTCAGGAGTGGATCCTCTCATGTCAAGTATTGTGTAATCTCTCACTTGGTAGACAATAAATCGGTGGGATCTATCTAATATTTATTTCAGAAAAATGATAGATACATTATTAGAACAAGACCTATCAGGTACATGAGAGGATCCATAACCCATGTACTTCAGATTACTCCCCAACAAAGATGAGAAAAAAATTTGTACTTACTTCAGTAGCCAGTAAGCTGTCGAGGTTGAAATCAATTACTGGGTTAACTGCTGCCAGTTTCATTGATAATATCTGGAATCAGAATGTAAATCAATAAGAACAAAATCATATTGATGAAAATAACTCATTACAGCACTGCATTCCAACAAAAAGATTATGTGAAATCTTCCCAATCTTTAGATATCTTCATAATTGCAGTTCACTTGCAAAGCAAACTTACTTTGATAAAATATCATTACAAAGAAAAGTTTATCATTTTATAACTTCTAAATATATACATAACCAAGAAATGCACAATTCTGGGAGCATTCATTTTCAAGTCTCGAGTCCACATTAGGAAGATAGGAGTCAGAACCATTATTAGATGAAATCTAATCCCAAGTTTTTAGAAGGATGACACTTTATAATAGCATATAGTACAAAATAATAGGACCATGATGGCTTTAATACTTATATGTGGCAATGTTTTACTTGTTCTGATGACTGCCGTATTCCAGAAACTCACGGTAGCTTTTTACAGGGCAACATATCAATTTCGAGGGATCAGATAAAGATAATGAAGAAAGGAGCACCAGCCACTTCTTTTAAAAGTTTTACGCACTATCCACAGTAATATTGAGAAATGTCAATCAGATTGATTCTAATAACTTTATCCTTCTCATCGAGTCATTGTTTGTCAAAACAATTGGCTAGAGTACAGTATCAATGATATGAAAGTCTGACCTCCACTTCATTCTGTAGAGATTGCACATGGTTGATGATTTTATCCAGAACCAATGCCGTTCCCGATATCTGTAAAGCAAACATTGTCATGTCAGCTATCTTTGACTTGCTAGATCAATTGTTTTTGAGAAAAATCAGATACAATCTAAATGCATAAAAAAATCCAACATTTATAGTAAATAAACATAAATAGGTCCATAGTAGCATTGACAAAATTTGATCAAACAAGTATAGCAAACCAGTAATTAGGTGAAAAGGAGGGAGATCAATTTGGGGCGACATCTTCAACCAGATTATATTTCCCAAGTTGAGAAATATCCAAAACTAAAATTATTCAAAATAACACTTTAATATAATCGGAAAAGGGGCATGCAAATATCGTGTATGGTGGTTTCAGAAAATATTTAATGATTTTCATTTCCATCTTAATAAATAATTACAAAAGATACCATTTTTATTTTATTTACAAAGATTTGTTAAAAACAAGTTTTTGTTATTTCCACTGTTTATTGTACAAATTTTTGAAAGGTGAAACAAAGTAAAAACGTTATATTTTTTATTTATTCATAAAAACAAAAATGTTTGTTTCCAAATCAGTCAGGCATAAATTTCTCTTAAGGCTGAAGACAGGTGGTGCAATTGAAGTTGAAGACTCTAGGAGAGTCTTGAGGTGTGTATCTCGCTTAAGGCTGGGCAGTGTTAATGTTGATCATGTAGAATGTTCAAAGCCAGTTAGGTTTATATCCGTTTGGTAGATGCACACTGCAAAAGGAATGCTTTCCTTTTTCACCCTATTTTCGTCATCCCATAAATGATTGATGGATACCAAACTCCTAAAGAAGATGGAACCATCACCGTCACAAAAAAGGATTCATATTTCAATTGCATAGGGGACCCATGCACACTAGTCTCAATACACCCACCTATGTGTCTCTCAATTGTTTAAAGGCAGAGTCAAGCTAAAACAACCCCCCTTCCCCTTTCGCCCCACACGCCCACCCTTCTTTCTCTTCACTAAGTCTTTCTGGCTGGAGAAAGGGACGAGGGGGGATTACCTTAATTGTCCTGAACAAACCATGACTCATATTTTTGTTTGTCCTTTTCAAAAAAAACAATTACTAATTTATGGCCTAAAAAGAAAATAAAGAATCACTATGTTACTTTTGTGTAACCTTATTGTCTTGATGTCACTTTTTGTACAGGTCTTGAACAGCTTCTTTCACATTGACGTCCAAAATTCAGAGTCAGAAACCAGTTGAGGATGGAGGAAAGGCTGGCTATTACTTACCTCAAACTCTACGCAACATCAATCGAATATGTATACAAGGCTAGTAGTGTGTTTGGATTTCAGTTGATAACCTCTAGTTTACGGCTTGCCAAAATCATGATTTGGGATTTTCTTTAATGAGAAACCAACACAAATTTCTCAATATGCACTTAAAAGTTAAGAGTGTTAACATCACACACAGACACACTCCAATAACTCTTTCTAACAAACCATTTATTAACGCTATTAAAATTTATTAAGGAAAACTACAAAATCATCAATGACTCATTAAATTCGTCCAAAAAAAAAAATCAATGACTCAATAAACACACAAAATTTTGCAATTTTTAATAATTTTAAGCAACACGGAAAAAAAAGTATGTTTAGAGAGTTTGTTACTAACTTTTCTCGTAATCATTTCTAAGAAAAGAAATTAAGAACATAAATGAATCAAATTTTTTCCTTAAGTTACATAAACTTAAATTATAAAAACTCTTTCTTTTCATTTTTTTTCAAAAGTGAATTTTAAATTTTACATAAGGTAATTTTAACTTATAAAAAAAACTTTTTTCATTTTACTTTTTCATCTTTTCTTATAAATATCTAATAAAAAGTTTGTCCAAACAATTCTTAAGTAGAAGAACAAGATTGGAATGGCAAAGGCTTTATTTTTTTGTGGTGTAACGGAATGACGGAGATAACCTTGGAGCAGTCTTGTTAAGTACGTTACAAGTTGTAACAGATTCAAAAAGCAAAACCAGAGAGAAAGAAGGGAGGGGGGTGTAAAGTTACGAAAATACCATGTTCTCACACCCAGTGCAAGTGAGCACTTTTCTTGATACAAAAGCATGCACTTTTTTTAGGTGAAAAGGTGACAATGACACCCAACCCAGTTTACAAAACCCCATAATTGCACTTTTAGGAGACAAATCAGACAGATAATCATGGCATAATCATGATATTTGAACAAATCACAATTAATTAAACCCTCAAAAAGAAGAAAAAGGGACCAACCTTGTTGCAACCCGGGACCAGCTCTTGTAAAAGCTTCATCCGAGCATTTATCTTCTCTCTCCTAGCCTACAACACAAATTTTAAACAAAAAAAAAAATATTTATAAAAATATTCATATTCAACTTAACTTTTTTGACATAATATTCAACTTAACTTTTTTGACATAATATTCAACTTAACTTTTTTGTTTCTTTTATAAATAACTGTGATTAGAATAATTAATCAGTGGTTAATTAAACAGGTTACCCTTTCTGCTAAGCTATGGCTATCAGTGGCTTGACCTCGACGAACTCGAACGTGAACGTACGGAAGCTTCTCGCCGTCGCCGGAAATCTCGTCGGCGGCGGCGACGCTCTTGCTCTTCTTCGACGACGCTTTAACCTGCGTTTCACGGAATCATCATTCAATTTCGTCAAAAAAGTAACGAGAATTGAAACCCTAATTTTCGGTCGCGATTCAATTGCGAGACGTTTACCTTCTTCTCTCGCTCCTTCCTCTTCGCAGTTTTCAGATTCTGGTTCTCCACGGCGAGATCGGAGACGGAGCCTCCGCCGCCGCCGCCGTGAGTGGAGCTCGGGTTGGAATCGGTCTCCGGCAGCTCTCGCTTCACCTCCGGCGAGTTCGAGTTCGAGCTCTGGCCGGCGAAGACGGAGAACCTGGCGGCGCGATCGATCAGCGCGGCGTTGGAGGGAAAGGTGAGGTTGGCGTTGGCGGTGGCGGTGGCGGTGGCGGGGGCGGATGCGGAGGCGGCGAAGGAGGTCAACGGATAGGATTTGGGACTGTGGCGCGGCGGTTTCCCGGCGCGCTCCGGCGAGTGGAAGAGTTCGACGGCCTGCGTCGGGGGAAGCTCGAGCAGCGCGGTGAAGGAATTGGCGGTTTCCGGCGCCGGAGCAGCCATGAGACCTTGGATTTCCTCGTTGAACTGAATGGCTTCGAGAGTGGTTTGCTCCATGATCCAATTGAACCGGACCGAACCGCACCGGACCAACCGAACCGGATTGGAGGAACTGTAGAGAAAATGAGGCACAAACACTGGAATTGGTTGCTTTTAAGTTCTTAAAAGAGTATTCTTTTCCTTTCAGTGTTGCCACGCTAAAGTGAAAAATTGAGAGAAAGAGAGAAAGAGAAAGGAAATGAGAAGAATATGTTTGGGAGTGATAAAAAAAAGGAAAGTGGGTTTTAATGGCGGTCAATGTCTTTTTTTTCTCTCTCTCTCTCTTTGTTTTCTTTGTTTGTTTCTCTCTCAGTTCAATTTGGCTGTCTTGTGTGTGTTTCTGTGATTGTTGTATCCGTTAGATTGCTTCTCCACCATTTCAAGTACTCCGAAAAAGCAACGCCGCTAAGCTACTACGGTTTTTAGTGTCTAGTCTTCTTTTTTTTTTTTTTTGGTGCAAGCTAGTCTTCTTTTCTTTTCTATCTTTCTTGCCTCTTTTTTTCCTCAATTATTTATACGGGTATTTTGGTACGGTTGTAACGGTAGGGTAGTGTCGAAATACGGGGATATGATATGTAGCTTGTGAGCTGTGAGAATCTGACTTTGTTCCTTCGTCGATCAGTTTATATAGGACTACAGGGTCGACACGGGTATGGGTCAATTGGATTACTCATCATTGTGAAACAAATTTGATGCCGAGAAAAATTAGGATAGATAATCAATGTTCTCCCTATAGTTTTCATTCTGTGATTATTTTATTCTTTTATTATGAAAACAATCAATTTAATTCACAAATATATAAATATATTGATAATTTAGTTTAATTCTTAATTTATTTTTGTTTTTGTTAATATGGAATGTATAAGCGGACGTGACAAATTCACATGTGTAAAGGACATTCCACATTAGTTAACAATATTTTGGACTAAAATGTCAATGAATTTTTTTTTAAGTTGATTTTTTCTATTTTCAAACCTAACAACTACTTTGAAAAAAAGCTTCTTCTTCCTGATTTCCTGCTAATATGTTATTACACAATGATACTTTGGTTCAATAAATATAGTTTAACGATAAAATGGTACATGACACTTTCATGAATTAGAAACGCGCATTCAAAATTAAACTTAAGATTATGTTCATAACATAGTCAAATAGTAACAAATTTTCTAATATGACAATACTAAAAAAAAACACCAAATTACGGATGTTAATCCATAATTCTACCAAGAAGCCTAACATAATATTATCACAACAAAAATTTCAAAAGAACAAGTTAAGAAAGTAATTAGTTCTTAATGAAAGAACATAACAGAAGGAACGACAACTTATTCATCACAACCTAATCATCTAAAATATCATATTGTTTCCATAAATCACTTAGAAGGAGGTTAAGGATGCTGGAAACGTAGTGTAGGAATGTAATTCAAGAAATCTGGTTGGTTCATTGTTGGAGATGGTCCACTTAGAAAGGGAACTCTAATCATAGGAGTTGCAGGGCGGATTGGAGGGGGTTTAAATGCAAGTGTTGGTACAAATGTTGAGACATTTACAACTTCAACATGAGGGGTAGCTTGTGGTGAAACTTCAACTGCAATTGGTTCAATGACGGGTGTACTTTGAGAGCAAATAATTCCCTCCTGCAATGGATGAATGAAATTAATATAAATTAACAAATAACAATCTTCTAAATAAAACATCAGATATATTGAGTAATAGTATATTGTTGTCTCAATTGTTGCTTGTACATTTTTAATTAATGAAAAATGTCGTGGACTATTTTGTCATTAAGTTATATCTGTTGGGAGACCAAAGTGTTGTTACATAAGACCGTATTAGCACAAAATCAAGAAGAAGAAACTTCTTGATGTAGCTCCATGTGGAGCTTGTTGGCCTTGGATCTTCTTCATTAATGGAGTCATTTGCTTCTTGAAGTTCAATGGCAACGGAATGAAGAAGGAAGAAAGATTACTGGAGACGCCACTTCAAGGAGAAGATGAGTCAAGAAGAAGTTCACCACCATAGGAAGCCACGAATAAGAGCTTGAAGGTAAGAAAATATGAGTGAAGGGAGAAGGAGAGAAGGAGCACGAAATTTTATGCCTCAAATGAGTTTTGAACTTTGAAGTGTAATTCTCAAATGATCAAAGTTGAAAAAATGCACACACATGACCTTTATTTATAGCCTAAGTGTCACACAAAATTTAAGGAAAATTTGAATTTCTAATCAAATTTCACTTGAATTTGTGGAGCCAAATTTTGGAGCCAAAATTTCACTAATTATGATTAGTGAATTTTAGCTATGGTTCATCCCACTAATCCAAGATCAAGTTCAAGATTCTCCACTAAGTGTACTTAGGTGTCATGAGGCATGTAAAGCATGAAGGACATGCACAAAGTGTGACTATATGATGTGGCAATGGGGTGTAGCAAGCAAATGCTCACCTCCCCCTCTAAAATTTAATTGGATTGGGCTTCTCCCAATTCAATTAAATTTATTTCCCAACACACACATCAAATATTCACTTAATGCATGTGAAATTACAAGATTATCCCTAATACAAAAACTAGTCTAGGTGCCCTAAAATACAAGGGCTGAAAAATCCTATATTTCTAGGGTACCCTACCTATATTATGGAGCCTTAAATACAAGGCCCAAAAATAATGAAATCCTAATCAAATATGTACAAAGATAAGTGGACCCAATCTTGGCCCATGGGCTCAGAAATCTACCCTGAGGTTCACGAGAACCCTAGGGCCTTCTTCAGTAACTCTAGCCCAATCCTTTTGGAGTCTCTTGCTCATGACTCTGGTGATTGGTCCCTTCCAAGGGAGGATTGCATCACTTTTTCTCAAAATAGTCATTAGGTTTGAAAATAGAGAAAACAACATTTTAAAAACATTTCACTGATATTTTAGTCCAAAACATTATTGATTGATGTAGAACGTCCCCCTACACACGTTGCTTTGCCATGTCGACCTTCATGTGCCGCGTCTGCACTCAATAATTACGAAAACATAGATAAGTTAATAGTTGGACAAAATTGTCGGTATGTTTGCACATTTGTGGACTAAATTTTTCATTTCCATGGCACAGAGACAAAATTGTCATCGAGTGAAAACTACAAGGATGAAATTGGTCATTTATCTAAAATTTAGGCTAGTTGTGATCATCAATTAAGTTTGAATGTTAAAAAAAATTATAAATTTAATGGAGTATCATCACTTTCTCAAATATTCTCTTATCAAATATGTTTTTATTATTAATTAAAATCTATTGAAAATTATAAATTTTTGAGAATTTTACTAATTTATTTTTTATTCATCAGAATGTTAAAAGATATATTATACATCCTAATAGAAATAGAGCCCACTGCATAAGCTAAAATTGCTAAACTAAGAGAGGATGGGCAAGCCTCCCCAAAAAACAAAAGACAAGTGTGATCAAGATCCTTCTTTAGCGAACCAATCTGTACATGAATTAGCTTCTTGTAAGGTTTGTTGAATTAGAACCTACCAAGGTTTAGTCAGGAAGGCATGAATCATATTGATAATGACAACATGTGAATGAAACATAGGCATATGTTGGACCTAGAGTTGATAAACATTCAAGGAGTCTATTTCACAAATCAAATCCAAATAACTAGCTTCCCAAGCTATTTTCATACTATGGTTTATAGCTAACAGTTATGCATGGAGGTTGGTGGTCACTCCACAATAGCCTAAATAGCCACTAATCCATTCACCAAGAGAGTTTCAAAAAATTCCACCGAAGCCTGATCTACCTGGGTTCCCTCTTGAGCTCTGATAACTGCTATGTATAGGTATATTTTGGGATTAAATTATATAGGAATTAGTAATTTTTCTCTCTTACCTCTTCCTTTTTGTGCAAATAATTGGAATTTTAACATCATTTAAGTTTTTGTGCAGAAAACATTAAAAGTTGATGAATTTATGATGCTTGGTGAATAATTGGCGCAGAAAAACAAAGTAAAGCCCAAGAAGCAAATTGAAGATATGAAGTTGTTCGCTTAGCGCGTTTCAGGCACTTAGTGCAATGCACAGGCTTAGCGGACAACACACGCTTAGTGCCAAGAAGTATAGATATTTCTGGAAAGTGAAGGCGCGTTTAGCACGAGACACACACTGAACACGAATACCGCCGTACTCGCTAAGCGCAGTAATCGTGCTTGGCGCGAAGGTTGCATGAAAACCAAGCTGAACTGCACCTATAAAAGGAGGAGAGGGAAGAAGAAAAAAAAGACATAGAAATCCCAAGAGAATACAATTTCCTATAGAAGGCAAAATGCTAGAAGAAGGAGAAGCAAGCATTAGGAATCATTCCTTTCCTCCACTCCCTTTCTCAATTACCCCATTTACTAAATATTATCCTCTTGCAATTGTAAAGTCTCCTATGACAATGAGAGACTAAACCCCTTTGTTGAAAACTTAGCAGCCAACTACTTTTGATATAATTTCTCTTCCTATCTTTTATGAATATTATTTTTGCATTATCCTTTCTTGTGTTTAATTTTATTGTTTATGGTTTGATCACCCATTTGCATGGTAAGTTTTAGGAGTAGCATTGGGAAGCGTTATTCTCTAAGAGTGTGTTTGGATGGGGGAATTTAAAATTCTAAAGAACTTTAAATTTTAAGAATTTCAAATGCTTCAATTTAAATTCTTTCATTTTCAAAATTCTGTGTTTGAATAAAAAATTAAATTTCTTCATTTTTAAAATTTTGTGTTTGGATAAAGAAATTAAATTTGTTCATTTTCAAAATTTCTTATTTTGATAAAATAATCAAATGAATTCTTTTTTAAAATTTTATATTTGAATAAAACAGTTTTTTTAGTAAAAACAGGATTAAGCTTGTAATAAAAAAAAGAAGCAAAATTAGTTATAAAAACAGGATTGAAACAATTTCTGAAGCAGAGAAAGAGCATGAAGCAACCACTCTTTTTCTCTCTCCACTATTTTCCCCTTCGTCCAACCCAAGAACATCCCATCAACAACCCTTCAACCAAGCAAGCTCAAAGTCCCAACCCAAGCCTCATCCCTCACACACCTTTCTCTCTCCACCACCACTCCTCCTCCTTCCAAAACCTCCTTCAAATCCACCAATCCCCTCCACGCCCCTCTCTCCATTGCTCCCCACCGCCCCCGCGACCCTCCCAATGCCACCCCCCTCCGCCGCGCCGCCCTCATCTGGTTCTGCAACGACCTCCGCCTCCTTGACAATGAGTGCCTCACCGCCACCAACAACGACTCCCTCTCCGTCCTCCCCATCTACTTCTTCGACCCATCTGACTACGGCAAGTCGGCATCCGACTTTGACAAGACTGGGCCCTATCGTGCCGCCTTCCTTATCGACTCTGTCTCCGACCTCCGCCGCAGCCTCCAAGCGCGCAACTCCGATCTCATCGTGCGCGTCAAGAAGCCCGAGACGGTGCTGGTGGAGCTCGCCAAGGTGTCGTATCCTAAGTGTTGCAAGAAAGAGAAGAGGGATAAACTATTGGAAATGATGGAGGTGCGAGAGAACGTAACGTGTTCCTATCCTAAGTTCACAAAAGAATTTCAAATTCTTTCATTTTTTTTAAATAATTTGAAATCCTAATATTTAAGTTAATTAAAATACCTGAACAAAATATTGAAATTTTAATTTCTTTTCAAATTTTTTATCCAAACATCTTATTTCACTGGAAAGTAATTAAAATCCTTTAAAAAATTGAATTACCCTATTAAATTTCTCCATCCAAATAGACTGTAAGAGAATTGGGAAAGGGTATCTAAATAACTTCATCACTAGGGATAGGTTGATTTTATCTTGTATGTTATACATCTTTATTCTTAATGCAATTTAACTATTTTATCTCTTAAAGGGATTTGGGAGAGAAGATAGATAAGTTAGGCTTTTTCACTTGAGGGATATTTGTTAAAGTATATGAGTAGATGCAGGTGAAAATTAAAATAATCACTAATAGAGAAAAATCATTAATATTACATCAAGAGTAGCTCTGGTAGGCTAAGTTTCCGACATTCTCATCTTCTAAATTTAACTTCTATAATAAGATTGAATTTTCTCATCTTTTCTGTTTTAATTAATTAAATTACTTTTATATTTGTTTCCTTCTTGTTTAATTCAAATTAATTTTATGCCAATTTATTTTACTATTTTCTTCACAACCTTTTAAACCACTTTATTTATTGCTTGGAAATTATATATTCACCTACCTAAGTACAAACAAAGTCTCTGTGGATTCGACACTTAGACTTCAATTTTAACTTTACTACTTAGTGACAATTTGGTGCACTTGCTAATCGTTCAACAAGTTTTTGGCACCACTGCCAGGGACTTTGTTCTTTGTATTTGGTAATTTGGATATTCTAATTTTAAATCAATCGGTTTTTATTTTCTTAATTTTTTTCAATTTTTTTTCTTTATTCACTCTTTATTTTTAATTTCTATTTTAATTCTTTGATACCCTGCACAGTAGTTGATTTCTTTCTTGTATGCGAGGTATAATTTCAGGAAACGACCTTGCTCCTTTGGATTTAGAGATTGAAACAACTTGTAGAAGAAACAATGTCGTAAGAAGAAAGAGAGAACAACAAGAGGTACAGGCCAATCAAGGACCACCATCGTTTGTATCATCTTCCTTTTTCCATATGATCAACCCACATCCGAATTTTGAAGAGCACATCATGACAGAGGACCAGCAACAGAGGATCACTCTAGAAGACTACTCTAGTTCCTCTACACCTCAGTACTTCACAAGCATAGCTCAACCTGAAGTTCAAGCAGCCAACATCACTTATCCACATTCCTTCATCCAGCTAATTCTAGGCAATCTCTTTCATGGGCTGCTGAATGAAGATCCATAAGCCCACCTTGCTACATACATAGAGATTTGCAACATGATGAAGATAGCAGAAGTTCCAGATGATGCCATCCACCTCAACCTATGTTCTTTTTCCTTGGTTGGTGAAGAAAAAAGATGGCTACACTCGTTCAAAGGAAATAGCTTGTGGACATGGGAAGAGGTGGTGGAGAAGTTCTTGAAGAAATATTTTCCGGAGTCCAAGACCGCTAAGGGGAAGGTGGAAATCTCTTCATTCCACCAATTCCCTGATGAATCGTTGAGTGAAGCTCTTAACCGCTTCCACGGTTTACTCCGGAAGACTCCTACCCATGGGTTCAATGAGCCAGTTCAGCTAAACATATCCATTGATGGCTTGTGACCCCATTCCAAGAAACTTCTCAATTCCTCTGCTGGTGGAAAGATCAAATTGAAGACACCTAATGAAGCTATGGAGTTTATTGAAAATATGGTAGCCAGCGACCATGTCATCCTTTGTGATTAAGCTTGCATGCCTACAAAGAAGATTCTTCTTGAGCTCACATCTCAAGATGTCATACTAGCTCAAAACAAGCTCCTAGCCAAGCAAATAGAGACCCTCACAGAGACGCTAAACAAACTTCCTCAATAGCTACATGCAGTGCAACCTACTCATCCTTCAATCATGCAAATTGGGGGATGCAACATTTGTGGAGGGGCCCATGAGTCAAGCATATGCATGGCTCAAGACAATGCATCCAAAGAAGTCAACTACTTGGCTAATCCCAATCGTCAAGGGTTCCATCAAGGAAGACCTCCAAGATACAATCAGGGGGGAAATTTCTCTTAAGGCCAAGGCTGGAGATCTCATCCTGGGAATAACTTCAACAAAGATCAAGGTGGTCCATCCATCCAGCCTCCCAACCAAGGGCCTAATCTCTATGGGAGGACCACCAAGCTAGAAGATACTCTAACTTAGTTTATGCATGTTTCCTTGTCAAATCATAAGAGCACAGAGTCAGCTATCAATAATTTGGTTGTATCTTCATGATTCACATATAAAGGGACTCATTAGGTAGGTTTGTTCTTATTTTTAGTTTCAATACAAACTTAGGTGCTCATATGGGACACCTTAGGTTTGTTGTACTTTTTGGTAGGAATAATCAACATGAAAATACAGAAAATGTATGTTTTATTGCATTACTTTCCTTAATTTTTTTTAAATAGTAATCAAGGGGTTCCCACGAACCCTAGGAGAATAAAGGTCATTCTTGAGTGACTCATTCCACCAAGTATAAGGAAAATTTGGGGCTTCCATGACTTAACAAACTTTTACAAAAGGTTTGTCCCATATTTTTTTATACTTGTAGCACCACTCATTGAGTTGGTGAGGAACTATGTTCCCTCATGGGAAGATGCCCAGGAAATGGGTTTTCAGACATGACCTTACTCTAACATACCAAACACCACTAATATATATGTTTTTATTCTTTTTATAGGTGTTGAGAAAAAAAGCCCAAAGTTTCAAGAACCTCTGGTTTCGAGGTCAAATCCTTTTCAAGGGGAGGGAATGATGCAATCCTACCCCCCAAGGGCATTGGATAGAAGACTCTAAGAAGATTAGGCCAAAGATGCAAGAGAAGACCCTAGGGTTCTCATGAACCTTAGGGTAGATTTTGGGCCCATGGGCTAAGTATGAGCCCAATTATCTTTGTACATATTAGATTAAAGTTTCATTATTTTTTGGACCTTGTATTTAGGGTTCCATAATGTAGGTAGGGTATCCTAGAAATGTAGGATTTTTCAGCCCTTGTATTTTAGGACACCTAGACTAGTTTTTGTATTAGGGATAGTTTTGTAATTTCACACGCATTAAGTGAATATTTGATGTGTGTTGGAAAATAAATTTAATTGAATTGGGAGAAGCCCAATCCAATTAAATTTTAGAGGGGGAGGAGAGCATTTGCTTGTTACACCTCATTGCCACATCATATAGTCACACTTTGTGCATGTCCTTCATGTTTTACATGCCATATGACTCCTAAGCACACTTAGTGGAGAATCTTGGATTAGTGGGCTGAACCATATCTAAAATTCACTAATCATAATTAGTGAAATTTTGGCTCCACAAATTCAATTTCAAATTCAAGTGAAATTTGAATAGAAATTCAAATTTCCTTACAATTTTCTGTGACACTTAGGCTATAAATAGAGGCCATGTGTGTGCATTTTTTCAACTTTGATCATTTGAGATTTACACTTCAAAATTTAGACCTCATTTGAGGCATAAAATTTTATGCTCCTTCTGTCCTTCTCCCTCCACTCATCTTCTTCTACTTTCAAACTCTTATCCATGACTTCCTTTGGTGGTGAGCTTGTTCTTGACTCATCTTCTCCTTGAAGTGGCGTCTCCAATCATCTTTCTTCTTCTCCATTCCATTGTCATTCATCTTCAAGAAGCAAAGGACTCCATTGATGAACAAGATCCAAGGCCTGCAAGCTCCACATGGAGCTACATCAATGAGTAATGAGGAAGGAGAGAATAAAAAGAGAGAGAAAAGTGAGAAAGAGAAAAAGAGAGAACAGAGTGAAAAAGAGAAAAATAAGAGTAAGGAGAGTGGTGATGAGTTCTTAACCACTAAAACCAAGAGTCAGTTAGCTGGGGAGGCTAGGAAGGAGATACTCGTGGCCCCAGTGAAGGACATCCCATATCCCTTGGTGCGTCAAAGAAAGAGAGGGAGCGCTACTTTGCTTCTTTCCTTAACATATTCAAGAAGTTGGAGATCGACATTCCATTTGAAGAAGCCTTACAACAGATGCCTCTATATACTATGTTTTTGAAGAACCTGCTCACGAAGAAAGGCAAATACATCAACAATGAGAGCATCATGGTGGAAGGAAACTACAATGTTGTAATCCAGAGGATTCTACCACAAAAGTTCAAAGACCCAGGAAGTGTGACCATCCTGTGCTCTATTAGGGATGTGCCAGTGGGTAAAGCTCTTATTGATTTGGGGGAATCATTAATCTGATGCCCCTATCTATGTTCTGGAGAATTAGGAATATGAGAATTTCTCCTACTAGGATGACTCTTCAGCTAGCAAACTGCTCTATTACCAGACCATATGGTGTAGTTGAAGACATCCTTGTTAAGGTTCGCCAATTTACTTTTTTGGTGGACTTTGTGATCATGGACATAAAAGAAGACTATAATATTCCTCTAATACTGGGCCAACCATTCATGCTTACTACAAAATGTGTTGTGGACATCGGGAATGACAATTTGGAGATGAGCGTGGAAGATAAAAAAATCACCTTCAACTTGTTCGTAGCAATAAAGCATCCCAGTGATAGTAAAACATGCTTCAAGGTGGAGGCAATAGAGAAAGAAGTCGATCTCACTATGCAACACCTGACCATTCACTCCCCATTGGAGAAGGCCCTAATAAATGTTGTTGATTGCTTGACTAATGAGGAAGAATAAGATCTCAGAGACTATCTGGAAGACTTAGACCAATTAAAGGAGATTCCCTCAAGGGAGCATGCTTTTGAAGATTTGAAGAAAGACAGTCCAGCAGAGAAGCCCAAGAGTTGAAAGCTTTACCTACTCATCTAAAGTATGTGTTTCTGGAAGAAAATGAAGCCAAGCCGGACATGATAAGCAACGACCTATCATCAGATGAAGAAGCATGATTGCTAGAGGTTCTCAAAAACCACAAAGAAGCTATTGGGTTGCATATCTCTGATCTCAAGGGAATCAATCCTTCCTAATGTATGTGCACAAGATTATAATGGAAGAAGAATACAGACGAGTGAGACAACCCTAGAGGAGGCTCAATCCATCCATGAAATAAGAGGTGCGAAAAGAAGTTCTCAAACTACTTGAGACTGGACTTATCTACCCTATTTCTAACAATGCTTGGGTGAGTCTAGTCCAAGTGGTGCCCAAGAAAGGAGGAATGATCATGATCCACAATGAAAAGAATGATCTCATTCCAACTCATATTGTCACTAGATGGAGGATGTGCATCGACTACTGCAAGCTCAATGATGCCACAAGAAAGGATCACTTTCCTTTGCCATTCATGGATCATATGTTGAAGTGGTTACTAGGACAAGTCTTTTACTGTTTCTTGGAAGGCTATTAAGGGTACAATCAGATTGCAGTAGACCCCAAGGACCATGATAAGACAACATTCACATGCACTTTTGGAGTCTTTGCTTATAGAAGAATTTCATTTGATTTATGTAATGCACCAACCACTTTTTAGAGATGCATGCTAGCTATTTTTTCCGACATAGTGGAGAAGTGCATCGAAGTTTTCATGGATGATTTCTCTGTCTTTGTTGACTATTGCCTAACCAATCTAGAGCTAGTGCTGAGACGTTGTGTTGAAGCAAATTTGGTGCTAAACTAGGATAAATGTCACTTCATGGTCCAGGAAAGAATAATGTTGGGCCATAAGATCTCAACTTGAGGGATATAGGTGGACAAAGCAAAGATTAATGTCATTGAAAAGATACCTCCACCAGTCAATGTGAAAGGCATTAGGAGTTTCCTTGGACATGCAGGACATTTATCCTAAATGATGCACAACTAAATTATGCAACCACTGAGAAGGAGATGTTGGCCATTATCTATGCATTAGAGAAGTTCTAGTCATACTTGGTGGGCTCCATAGTAGTTATCTTTACTGATCATGCAGCAATCAAATATCTTCTCACAAAGTCAGATTCAAAGCCAAGGATGATTAGGTAGGTCTTCGGATTCAAGAGTTTGACATAGTGATTAAAGACAAAAAGGGCTCCAAGAATGTAGTGGCCGACCACCTCTCCAGGTTAGTCAATGAAGAAGTAACTCAAGAGGAACGGGAAATTCGAGATGAATTTCCCAATGAATCCCTTCTATATGTGCATGAAAGATCTTGGTTTGCAGACATGGCTAACTACAAAGCCGTAGGTATTATTCCAATAGACTTCAATTGGAATTAGCAGAAGAAGTTCTTCCATGATGCTCATTTCTATGTCTGGGATGATCCCCATTTATTCAAGATTGGAGCAGATAATCTGTTGAGAAGATGTGTTACCATGGAAAAAGCCATAGGCACATTATGGCATTGCCACAATTCTCCTTGTGGTGGATACTACAGTGGGGATATGACAGTTGCTAAGGTGCTACAAACTGGATTTTTCTGACCTTCTGTCTTCAAGTATGCCCATGATCATGTGCTTCATTATGATCAATGTCAGAGAACATAGGGAATTTCTCAGAGAAATGAGATGCCACTACAAAACATCATGGAAGTAGAAGTCTTTGAATGTTGGGGCATTGATTTTGTGGGCCCTCTACCATCCTCTTATGGGAATTAGTACATCTTGGTTGTTGTTGATTACGTGTTTAAATGGGTAGAAGTTGTCGCTACTCCAAAGAATGATTCCAATATTGTTATTGATGCAATCCTCCCTAGGAAGGGGCCATTCACTAGAGCCATGAGCAAGAGGCTCCAAAAGGATTGGGCTAGAGCTGCTGAAGAAGGCCCTAGGGTTCTCATGAACCTTAGGGTAGATTTCTGAGCCCATGGGCCAAGGTTGGGTCCAATTATCTTTGTACATATTATATTAGGATGTCATTATATTTGGTCCTTGTATTTAGGGCTCCATAATGTAGGTAGGGTATCCTAGAAATATAGGATTTTTCAGCCCTTGTATTTTAGGGCACCTAGACTAGTTTTTGTATTAGGGGTAGTTTTGTAATTTCACATGCACTAAGTGAATATTTGATGTGTGTGTTGGGAAATAAATTTAATTGAATTGGTAGAAGCCCAATCCAATTAAATTTTAGAGGGGGAGGTGAGCATTTGCTTACTACACTCCATTGCCACATCATATAGTCACACTTTGTTCATGTTCTTCATGCTTTACATGCCTCATGACACCTAAGCACACTTAGTGGAGAATCTTGGAATTGATCTTGGATTAGTGGGCTGAACCATAACTGAAATTCACTAATCATAATTAGTGAAATTTTGGCTCCATAAATTCAATTTCAAATTCAAGTGAAATTAGAATTGAAATTCAAATTTCCCTCCAATTTTATGTGACACTTAGGCTATAAATAGATGTCATGTGTGTATATTTTTTTCAACTTTGATCATTTGAAAATTAAACTTCAGATTTCAAAGCTCTTTTAGAGCACAAAATTTCGTGCTTTTCTCTTCCTCTCCCTTCATTCATCTCTTTCTTCCTCCAAGCTCTTATCCATGGCCTCCTATGGTGGTGAGCTTCTTCTAGACTCATCTTCTCCTTGAAGTGGCGTTTCCTCTCTCTCTTCCTTCTCCATTCTTCTGCCATTCATCTTCCAAGAAGCAAAGGAATCCATTGATGAAGAAGATCCTAGGCCTACAAGTTCCAATGGAGCTTACATCAGTTATCAAGTTTCTCAAGAAAAATATTTTCTCCCATTTTTGAGTTCCTAGAGTGCTAATCAGTTATAGAGGTTCACATTTCTGCTATGCACTATTGCAAAAAGCTCTGGGGATTATCATGTTAGACATATGGTAGCTTCACCTTATCATCCTCAGACAAATGGCCAAGCAGAGGTTTCTAATAGAAAGCTGAAGAGAATTCTACCAAAATAGCCTAAATAGCCGCTAATCCATCCACCAAGAGAGTTTCTAAAAATTCCACCGAAGCCTTATCTACCTGGGTTCCCTCTTAAGCTCCAATTAATGTTGAGCTTGATGTAATTGTCTTGAGGAGGAATCTAACAAACTAATCTCATAGGTTTGTGTAAAGTGTCTACAACATCAAAAACAACAATGAGATGGAGATTGTTAATTTTATACATATTGTACCAAAGTGTCATTCCTTGTCTTCAAACACAAAATCATTCCTAGATCTCCAAATTAAACCAACAAGCAATCCTAAAAATAGTTTCTTTTTTGCCCTTCACATTAGTCCATAGCCAAGTTGCACCTTTTAAGAGATAAAATTGATGGCATCCATCAAAGCACAATTTGTTCCAAATAATCTTTGCCTTTGGACAGTCACAGAGCAAATGGATCCAACACTCCTCTAATGCTCCACACTTGTTATAAGAAAAATCAAAGCAAACATGTTGCTTGTAGCAAAATTGGTCAATGAGAAGGTAATCAGACCTAAGAGGAACCACACCTAAGATCAATCATGATAGGTTAACAAAATAAACTTTTTTATAATTTCTGGTAATTTGAGGGACCACACCTAAGAGCAACTTTTAGTGCAGGTAATCAGATTGGCAAGTTCATGAATAAGCCACTAATAGGCATACTTCTTAGAGTATTTCCTAGTAGAGGAGGCATTCCAAATAATTTTATCAAATGAACTATTGTCAAGAAGGAGAGACGTCATGTTAGCCTTAGCATCCTCAAGTATGATTGTGCTAATAAGACCCTTGTTCCAAGTATCAATATCTTCACATATCACATCTTTGATACAAATTTGAGTATGACTAATATGAATGTACTCAACAAGACTAGCTAGAGAACCCTCATCCAATCATTTGTCATACATAAAAGAAATAGTTCCTTTACCCACTCAAAACTTAAAACCAAACCGAAGAATAAATATAACTTTCAAAATTGACCCTTAAGTACACGAACACCCACCGGTACATTGGACATAAAAAATATTAGAAGAGGAAAGGTATTTTAGATCCAACATTTTGAGCCGCAACTTGTCAGGTTCATTCATCAAATCCCAAGTGGGTTTCCTCAACAAAGCAATGTTAGCAATCTAGATTGATGAAAACTAAGGCAACCTTTTGACTTAGGCTTCGAAATGGTATCCTATCCAACCCAATGACAAGTGTTTTTTTTTCACCAAATGAAGCTACAAATATATTTATCAATAGTATCACAGCTACCTTCGAGGAGCAATAGGTTTTGCATACTATAAGGTTGAATAGCTGAAACAACAAATTGTGCCAAGGTGACACAACCTGCCCTACTAAGTATTTAGTTTTCCCACCAGGAAAGCACCATTAAATTCTATCCACAATATGAGGAAAAAAACATTGTTCTTGAATCTCCCTCTTAAAAGTGGGAAGCCAAGATATTTCCTCGAATTAGGTTTATGATGAAACTCAAGGATAACTGAGAATTGATTCACATATCTTCTAGGAGTATTCTTTGAAGCAAAAAAAATGAGATTTCTTGTTATTAACCTTAAGATCTGACACTAGGCAAAAAGTTTGCAGAACCTCTTTTAACCAATTTAATTTGGGAACACCAAGCTTTGCTAAAAATGAGGCGGTCATCTACATAGAACAGATGATAAATTGCATGCCCACCGGGCGAAATCCTCATTGTTTTCCAAGATTGATCCTCCACATGATCCTAAATAAACAAGGCTAATTTTTCCATGCAAAGAAGAAATAAATACAGTGACAACTATTGAATCCACATCCCTTGTTTTAATTATGAAAAATCATTAGCAATGCGAATTATAAGGATGATGGGTTTTATACGATGACTAACATTCTTCTTAATTGTTTCAGTTATAACATCTTTAAGAATCATATGTGTGTATACATTTTGAGGTGCTCATAACAAGCTTGGAAAGGTTATCTCAAAACTACTGTCAAGGATAAAAGCCTTAGAAGAATTCTTGAACCCCATATGCGTGATGAAGAGTGCTTCCCTCAAAGTACTTGAACTTGGAAAATTGTGTGACAACAAAGGCCTTACTTATAGGACAAATCAAAGGCTACAAATTAAGAGAGCATCCAGCATCAGAATAAAGCTACACCAGAGTCTACATCAAACTGATGAAGAACATGACTATGAAAATGGAACTTTAGAATAGAGTTCAGAATAGTTCAAGCTTGCAACTCAAAGACAACATCTTGTCTTCCATATGCAGTCATTGAAGAAAGTTGACTCATCGAAAGACAAAGTTGAAGATATCTCATCTTCCATATGAAACCACACATACTAAGGGCTCATTAGAAGATGGATGTTAAAGCATTTCCAAATTCGACCATGTTGAGAGCTAAAACACTACCCATGAGAAGAATTAATGTGCAACATCCTAATGAAAGACTAAATCCATTATGCAGTCTAACCTTGGATAATACACTAACACACCAACAATTATTCCTTCATCTTACTAAATGAAGCAGTTTACATTAGAATGCTTTATGTTGTGAAGATGTGTTAATATGATGTTGTGATCCCTCGGAAAGCCATATATTTTCTACTTCATCAAAATGATCTACTTTAGAATGGATCATTTCTCAGCTAACATGAGAGTCAACATTCTGATGTGTCTTCAGAATGTTCATCAGAAAGGTTCCTCGAAATGGGAACCTTAGAATAACTCTTCTAGTTGTCATGACTTGATAGCTGTCACTTTTTTCTTCTTCTTCTAGAAGTATGTCAGTTGTGCGGGCTCCACTTTAGTGACTACCTTTGAAGCTTTAAGAGGATATAAAGGAGCATCATGAAAACTAGTTGAAGTTATTCTAGTGAAAGAAGCTTAAGCAAAAATCTATGTGTGAGAAATCTTCCATTGTTGCTTCAACCCTCTCAAAAGATAGAGACTCACTCTTCAATTGTTTGTAAACTAATATAGACCATAGATAGTGTGAACTTGTAATTTCCTAAGTGGAAATCCCTTTTGTAAGAAGAAATTTGTCTATGCATACACATAAACCCTCTTGTTGTAAAGTCCAACAAGTGGCTGCCAAAGTGTGATACTAATGGTGTTGCTACTCTAGCAGTGGGCTAGGTGTGAAGTTTAATGGGATTGCTCATAAGTTGTTGAAATCTGGAACACACTCAAAACAACACGTAAAGGTACAAATCAAGTAAAAGACTCAAAAGTTAATATTTTAACTCTTTAGTTTGAGATGTTTAAGATGCAGGAACATGAGTCTATAGATGATATGTTCACCTGATTCAATACTATAGTGAACAAGTTGAATGCTCTGGGAGAAAGACATACAACAAACCAAAGAATTAAGAAGATTTTGAGAAGTCTGCCTAAAATCTAGAGACCAAATGTCAATGCCATACAAGAATCCAAAGACCTAAAAAATTTGGCTATAGATGAAGTCATCATGAAAGAGCTGATGGATGAGTTGCAATTACCCAAAGGAAAAGTAATAGCACTCTAGGAATCTTAGAAGACAAAGACAAAACAGTATTCCAAAGCACTAAACTCAATAGCAAATTTTGATGTTGAGAATAGTGATGATGAGTTTTCTGAGGGGGATGAAGAAGAATTGGCTTTTTTTACCACAAGGGTGCGAAGACTGTTCATAAAGAGAAAAAGGCCAAGAAGAAACTCCTTCAATAAAGACTTCCAACAAGGAGAAAGCTCCAAGCAAGTCAGATGATATGAATGCAATAAACTTGGTCATATAAGACAGATTGCCCTTTTTTGAAGAAAGACTTCAAGAAGGCAATGATGGTCACACATGGGATGACACAAATTCATCATCTTTTGAGAAAGATGAGGAGTATGCTGCCAGCCTGTGTCTCATGGTAGATTCTGACAAACAAGAGATATTTAACTTTGAAAGTGTTTTAGATTTTCAAATTATAAAGAGTTCATGCTTTTGATAATCTACTCAATGACTCTCACATTTTGACACAAAAATATGCTCACCTAAAAGAGCAACTTTCTAATGCTTAAAAAGAAAATGAAAAGCTCATAATAAACAATGAAAACCTTTTTAAAAAAAAAACATTGTCAATAGGAACCTCATTTCAAACTTTTTGAATAATTAAAACTGAGAAGAGAGACTACTACTAAAGGGGTTATTTCTTTTAATCAAACTTAACTTGAAAATGAAAACAAGGTTAAGGAAAAAGTTGAGAAACTGTCAAAAGATCTAGCTAACTTTGTAGCATGCACAAGCAACTTGGATAAATTGATTGGAATCCAAAAAAAGCTTTTTCTATAAATTGGATTAGGTTTCAATCAAAATCCTAGAAAAAAAAATTTCAAAATCCTGTGAGAATAAAGAAGGCCAGGAGAAAATGATCTGAACTATAACTAATGGGGACATTAGAATTCAGAATGTTACAAAAAGAGGAACATTCCTTTTAGAAAGGCAACTAACATACAAGGACCCCAAGAAAATATAGGTACTTAAGGTCTTCTCTATTAGATAGAATCCAAATCCCACCCATATGATCCCTGACTTCTTGGATAAATAAAGGTTTGAACCCTATCAAAAACCTGGAAAAAAAAAAGGTGAAAGTGAAAAAAAAACATGTTTGTTTTAGCTGAAAGAGAGATGAACATTGTGTAAGTAGAGTGGAATGGAAGTGAATGAAAGTATGAAGAATGAAAAAAGATGAAATAGAGTAGAAAATAAGGTTATTTGTTTGAAGTGAATCTGATGTATTGGAATATCTTTGTAATTTCTCATGAATTTTCTAGTAGTTTTACTATTTTAATTTAATTTTAGACTCTCTTCTTAAAAAACAAACAATAATGAAATTTAAATTAAAAAGCTTTTTTAGAGAATGAACCTAGGAAAGTTGAATTTATGTGATATTATATGTACAATGAGGAGTGGCTCTATAAATTTCTATAAAGTTTCAAGTTGATTTGCTATGATAAATAATTTTTGGATTGTCTATTTCAAGACTTTCTAATATGTGATTTTTGGCTTAAATTAATTGTGTGGGAATGATATTTAATGGATTCTCAATATTGGCTACATGGTTCTACCCTAAAAGGAGACCCCTGCAATTTATTTTGATTAATTGACTTGATTTGTTTTTTAATGCCATTTATATTGTCATTTACTTGTATTTGAATTATTATTGTGAAATTGGGTCCAAGAGGAATTGATCCCTTGGCAAAAATGTGTTGGGAACTTGATTGTCTAGTGCATATAAATTGATATTATGTTGTTTACTTCGCTTTGTGGATTGTGGAATCCTTCAAAAGATCAAATGGACTATATGTGAGAGTGCATTTGGAAGGCCAAAACTTGGTTCTAGTACTTAATAATTTTTTATTGATAAGCAGTAATTGAACACTTAAAAATAATGTGTGGATCCTTAATTATATGAACTTGGTGAAACTAGTGAGGTGATCAGAACATCACAAGAAGGGGGATTGAATTATGACTTTGCCAATTTTTCCTGAAACTTTTACCTTTATGAATTTTACTCAATATTATCTTGGTGTTTAGAAGTCTTAACACAATGGTCTAAGTACTTAGACAACTAAGCTTTCTATGTGGTTAGTCACCATATTTATTCTTAAATGTTCTAATATGATTATAAGAACCCAATGTCAAAACACATATGCTTATAATATTGTTATTATGAAAACCTTATCTCATGCTAAGAAGATTCAACACTTAGAAAGTTGTAATGTTAAATGATGTGCTAAAAAAGTTATTGTTTAGAATGATATACTCAGAATGATATTGTTCAGAATGTTGTATGAAACTTTTCATTCACAAATCCATTTTCAAGTTTTTTTGAAAGCTTTCATACTTTGATGTAAATGAATGAACTAATATAAAATAGATCATATGATCACAAAGATTATATAGTTCAAATATGTAGATTTACAAACAAGTTAAGCTTGTCAAAAACCTTTTTAAATATACATTCTGATGTATGACATTTTGATGCTAAGAATGTTTTGATGCATATATAATATGCATAATAGTTAATACCAGAATATAAAAAGAGAGGAAGAGAAGATTCAACACTAGGATTTTATACTGGTTCACCCCAAACCCAAGGCTACTAAGTCTAGTCCTTACTCTCCCTATGAGATTTTCACTAATCAACACAACAACTAGTCACCACTGGCTTAGAACAACAACAACAACCTCAACAAGTTCACCATTACACAAAGTTCACCCAAGCATATGTAGCAACAACAACACCTCCCTGATCACCACGCCACACATAGTCTTGGCTTGGAGATAAATCATCTCAACCACAACACTACACCTTTGGTCATGGGAGAGACAAACCAAGTATTCTTCACCTCTTCCGGTGTGCTTAAACCCAAGAAATGATGCAATTTCTGGAAGGGAAGACATATTAACCATATAAACTCCTCAGTTCTTGGAAGGCATCCTTCACCTCTCCCTTGGTGTCCCTTACCATAAAACTCTTTTCAATCTTGGGAAGCAACCTACCTCAACCATGACACTCACTTTTGGTCACAAGATAGACAATCTCAGTATTCTTTGTCTCTCTCTAAGCTACCCATCTTCCATGAGTTCTCTCTATCACTTCTCTTACAACCAACCCACTTGGTTAAGTTGGGGAATATACAGATTACAAACAAGGAGAAGGTGTTTGTAGGGATTATACAACTTTACAACACCCATATGGTGACTTCATTAATGCTCTAAGTTGTACTTCACTTTGTCTACTACCTTTGACGAGGAGGCAAAAGATATTGAGCAAGCTATCTACAAAAGTCTTACAACCTTTTCCACAAATCCTAATGTTGAAAGAAAGGTGATAATCAACTAGCAAACCTGAAGTTCAAACCTTTATATCACATGGAAGAATATTTATTTCCTTATGGACAAGACTTGGCATGTGCAGGGTTAGTCAAATCTCAACTCATGGTGAAAAAGTAATTTATTGCTTATTGTCCCAATATGCACATCAAGGAATCTACAAAGATGAAGTTTCATCCTGATAGGATTTGCAACAAACTTTCTATCATGGATATGAATAAAAAGAAGATTCCCAAGCCAAAATTGCCTGCCAAAGCTCAAGTTTAATTCCAAAATTTTCTTGAGATAATTAGAGGTATATGGAGGCACAGACAAATATTTATCTTAAGCACAATGCCTTTCTACTCTCAACATATACAAGGTGTATTGAGAGCTTTTTACAACTTAGAAAATATATAAGAAAGCTTGAAGGTAAGAGAGAATATGCAATGCCAAATCATGTTTATGTTAGTTAGTTCCACTCTTCAAAGCTTTTGATATTTATAAGTTTTCTCAATAAGTGTTTGTTGTCTCTAAACATTCTTTAAATTGTGTCTGATGTTGTGTCTAAGGAAGGTTTTTGGTGGTGCATTAAATGCAAGTCCCTTCCATTCTAATAAACTACTTTGTTATCTTCTTTGAGTCGCACTCTTATTACAGTCTTCACTAGTCATGTCAACTTTAGGGCATAATAGGTCTGTTACAATAGTGGTGCATCTTCCCAGGTAAAAAGAGAGGTTAATCTTAATTGTTCTCTCACTTCAATAGATCCTATGAAGGATGTTAAAACAATATCTACAACAAGAATCACAAACACATAGCATTAACTTAGTCTTAAATGCCTTTTAGAGCTTAGCGTTTGTTTTCTATTGCTCGGTTCATTAGACGCATATTCAATGTTGTCATTTGTTGGCATATAAAATGCAACTAAACTCAGTATTTATTTTCATAAAATCAAAATTATTATGGTTCTTGATTCATCTTATGACTCAATATAATTCGTGGTGGACAAAGGTATGAAAGAGGTTGCTTATTATGAAGAACCCTAAGTAGATGCACTAGAAGTTACTTTGGACAATTTTCATCTGCCTAAGGAGTCCAACAACAACAATTGGTTGTTTCAATTGTACAAACACCTTTTATGGATGCAAGAATAAGTGAGTCAACTATCTAGGTGGACCCTATTAACATTGCTTCTCCTTTACCAGTTGCCCCTACAATTACTGTTGAGCAAGTCCAAGCTATGATACACGCTTCATGTGACACCCTCTACCCCTCACATATATACTAATAAGGAATAAAAAAAATTCAAATATTAATTAAAAGTATTTTTAAAACATTTTTTTTAAACAAGTGTTTCAAAGGGGAAAAAGGCTCACATTCATTTTCTTCTACATCATATTCAAACTTGTCCAAATAAATAATAAAGTATTCTCGACTCAACAAGGTCGTCTAAGCTTCATACAATTAATATAGAACCTATATCTTAATGTCACATCCTATCAGAGCGTTGTGTTCCCGTGTCCTCTAGCATGAGGTTCTTTATAGTCATCCACCTATTCATCTGCTCCCCCGAACACAAGTTCAAGATCATCACAGGATCCAAACACAACAACACACAGGGAGTGAGTTATCACATTCCTAGCTAATAGAGAAACAAGACAATTAAATATACATATTATATAAATGAGATACCACTTGCTTAAACATAGCTCACGTAACTTCACCACTTCGTCATTCAAAATTCACTTTTCAATTATCAATCACATTACACAAGAATCCCACACTTCGATCAAGATATAATAACACATCAATTAGCAAGCATATGCAATAGTTATGCTAAGACTCAATCCTATATGCAATGTGGTACCATGTCAGTGAAAAACCACCCTGGGGCGCTTAGGAGTACATAACAAGACACACCACACAATGGGTTTGTCAGGTCACTCTCACTAAGTAAGATCATAGGAAGACCAGTCAGGGTCACGATGTTTTGCGAGAATGCTCCAACCATATGAGATCAGCATAGGCTTAAAGGAGCACTCAAACCCGGTGACCCCCAAGGCCTACACTCCGAAAAGTCCGTCAGGGCCTCTCCCTCCTAATTCAGGTCCAACCCCTAAAATAATTTTTGCATGCAGACACTGCTCATGAATTATACAATACCCACGACCTTACACTCGTGTTTTAAACACGTTCAACACAATTGCGCTACGATTTAACACTGGTTCCTAAATAGAAAACCTACATTTTCTCTTTAACACTGCGCATCAACGCTTTTCTCAAGATAACGCTGATCGGGTTATTGTATAATTCATAGCTTACAACACAAGTAATTTCACATCAAGTGTTAACTACACACTTATCCACAACTAGAACTCATTCACAATTTCACATCTCATAGTGTCACAATCCACCATCACATGTTTACACGTATCTCACAAATTAACACATGTTCAACTTTACACTTATATTCAATCTCAATAACAATATTATAATTTCAAAGCAACATGTTATTCTACAATTCATCACATACTCACAATTTGAATTATCATTTCATATCCTCAATATAACAATTTATATAAAAGACTATCACAACATGAAGACTAAAACCCCTCAAATAATATTACACAATTATATCAAAATCATAGGTCGAAATATACAAATATCAAGAGCACAATTTATCAAGCAATTTTCATCAGGACATCAATATTTTATTTATAATCATAAAGGAAAAATTGCAATTTAACAAACATCCCAAAATAAAATCCCAATTTAATCCTCTAAGGATCCCTACACATGTTCTCACTAATCCCCAACTGTGAATAACTCATCCCTTACCTCTGAGCGGACTCACGTGTCTTCAGCAAGTGATAGCAACATCTCTAGCGGTTCCCTGAAATTCTTTCAATTATTCCTCCGACTGCTCCGATAGAATTCCCAAACGTCAGAGAGACGGAGAAGAGATTAAAACCTCCACTTGTACTGTCTTCATGCGATTCATTTTTCTTCCTCCACGAATATTATTTCGCAAATCCCAACGGTGGAAGGGTGTGGAATTGAATTTCGAACAACATATCCAACTTTCATGGAAATCCAACGGCTAACGAAACCGGGATCGTAGTTTTACCGAGACAGTTTTTGGGTTTCTGCGGGAAATTAAAACGCTACAATGCGAAGGGTTTTCCTCTAAGCTCAGATATGATTTTGAAATTCACAACGGTGAGAATGTTTGGAATTTGGTTGCGAACATGATACTCAAATTTCACGACGATCCAACGGTGAACGGTTTCGAGATCGTTATTTTTCTGAGACTGGTTTGGTGGGCTGCGGGAAAAAGAAAGGGTTTTGAGAGGAGAAGGGGAAAAACGAAAATGAGGCCAAAATGAGGCAGCTGACTTAACATAACTATTTATACCTAGGGTACTCAGCCTATTATTTGCTCTATATTTATTTATTTATTTATTTTTACTAAAAAGCTTTTTAAATTTATTTACGAAAAATTGGGATGTTACACTTCATCAAAGAACCAAATGGAACAACAAAGGCAGACAATCTCCAACTAAGTGGCTAAACAACTTCAATTGATGAATCAAGCTTTCACAATCCAACTCCAAACCACTCTCAGACTTATTATGCATGCTTTGAACCAAGTTATGCCATTCTTTCCACAACACCTCAACAACCACCACCAACACCACTAAAAGATCCATCATAATCACCTCAACAGCCACGGTGACTATGTGAAGTGATGAATGGGGGGTTGAATTGTGTTTTCACAAACTTGTAACACTTTTTGAAAACAATTTGTTATTCTGATATTAGTTTAGAAAGAGTTAGTTTAGAATGAAGAATTGTTTGGAACTCAAAACGAAATGTAAGCATTTTCTGGAAAAGGTTTTTAACTTCTCAAATGTATGTTTAAAAAAAGTTTTTTAATCCCAGAGACTTGAAGAAATGTTCAGTTAAATATTTCTTTTCCAAGGCGTGTTCAACCTTAATGATATGATTGACTGAATAAAAAAACTGCAACAAGAAAAAGGAAGAAAATAGTGCATAAAGGTTTTCATATTTCTTAACTCCAACCTTAGGCTACACAACCAACCATTGTTGGGCCAACCAACCACTGGATTTCAACAACTTGACAGCAACCTCACTAGACTTCACACTTAGCATACTACTATACCAACAACACCATTGGTTTCACACTTTGTCTTCCAATTGATGTGATTTACATTAAGGGTTTTGTGTTTGACGACATAGAGACAAATTCTCCTTATAAGAGGGTTTTCCACTAGGAAACTACAAGATCTCACTTTTATCTATGAAAGGATTACAACACATGATCAAATGCAGAAGTAAGTCATTCTCACTTGAGAGGTGTTGAAGCAACAATGATAGATTCTCACACAGAAATGTAGCTCAAATTTTCTCTCACTAAAATAGCTCCAATAGATCTTCATAATGCTCCTTCAAGTCCTCTTAAACCTTCAAAGGTATTTGTTGGAGTGGAGCCCATACCACTAACATACTTCTAGATGAAGTTTAAAAATGATGATAGTTGTCCAAACTTGACAGTTATGCAGAATTGTTCTGAGGTTCTCATTTTGAGAAAACTTTTTTATAAGAATTCTAAAGACACATTAGAATTGTGATTCTAATATTTATTGAAAAGGGATTTGTTCTGAGGTAGATCCTTTTGTGTAAGCAAATTTTACATGGCTTTTCGAGGGATCACAACTTCATCAAACTTAACACATCTTTATAGCACAAAGCATTCTTAAGTAGATTGTTTCATAAATTAAGGTGAAGGTAAAATTGTTGGTGTGTTAGTGTTCTTCCCAAGGCTTTAGACATGGCTTTTCGAGGGATCATAACTTCATAAAACCTAGCACATCCTCACAACACAAAGCATTCTTAAGTAGATTGCTTTTAAAATTAAGGTGAAGGTACAATTGTTGGTGTGTTAGTGTTCTACTTAAGTCTTTAAACTACATAATGACTTCAGTCTTTATTCAGATGTTGCACATCAGATCTTCTCATGGACAAAGATTTAGCTTTTAGCATTAGTTCATCTTGACATGCTTTAACATTCATCTTCTGATGAGCTAGCTACCTCCAGTGATTGCATATGAACGACAATATGTTGTCCTTGAGATGTAGACTTGGAGCATTTTGAACTCCATTTTGAAGTTCCTTCTCAAAGTCATATTCTTCATCATTTTGATGTAGACTCTAGTGCAACTTCATTTTGATGTTGAATGCTCTTTGTAGCCCTTGATATATCTTCTATGTAAGGCTTTGTTGTCTTGCACTTTGCCAAGTTCAAGTACTCAGAGGGAAGAACTCTTCATCATGCAGATGAACTTCAAAAAATCTTCTGAGGCTTTTACCCTTGACAATAGTTTCGAGACAACTTTTTTTAGCACCTCAAAACGCATGCACATATCTACTTTACAAAGATTTTTAACATTGAAACAGGGATGTGGATTCAACACTATGATGTTCATCATCATTCCTTCTTTGAACCCTATGTTTTGTTTATGACAAAAGAGGGAGAAATGGAATTTTGATCCTTAGGAGCACTAATGTTGTTTGTTATGTTTTTGCTCTGATATCTTTTGTATAGTTGTTTATCCTTAATTTATAAGTGATTGGATCTTTCCTTGCATTTTTACTCTGATATAGTATTCTAATGTTTTCTCTAATACATATGCATAGTGAGAAAAATATTGTACTTAGGGGGAATATTTACATTTTTTTATCATTTTATACCCTATCACATTTGTTATGATATCTCATAATCATTATATTTTATTTGCTATTATATTTTTTAAAATGATTATGTTATATCTTGATCAAAATTTTAATATAGTTTGTCATCCTAAAAAAAGGAGAATTGTTAGAACCAAAGACATTGGATGATATCTAGTCCCCCAAAAATATTATAGTATTGATGATAACAAATCTATTAAAATTTTATGGACCAATGGATTTCATTGAGTGTTACCAGATCTATATCGTTTAAACTATGTTTGGTACTGAAACCTTTATCAAATGCCTTTATTTGATCAGAAATTAGAGTGTCCAATATAGCTTTGCACTCTGCTACTTGTTTTATTAAATGAACTAACCAAATCCAACACGTTGTAATTGAACAAGCGTCCAAACCATTGAGAAAACCAACATCCAATATGTTGAGTTCATTTGAACATTCATATTGGAGATAAATAACTTACACAATTATTTTTTATCTAAGTTGTTTATTGTCTAATGTTCACACTGTACATGTGTACACATTTTGAATTTTCTAATCATTTGAAATTCAAGTTGCATAAGGACAAGTCAGCAAAAGCATATTCTCTGTAAACTATTGCACATACCAGTAGTGGAATGCATTTTTCAAAAAGGATAGTACTATTTGTCCTCTTTCTCTCTCAACCTCAAGCCACCACAGTGAATCATCTCCAACTGTGAGAGAACATATATTTTCATGAAGGCACTAAATTTCACAATGATCAACATTTCATTGAAGCCAACAAAAAGAAGATCAATCTCAACGGTAAAGCAACTTTTACTATTTGTGATAATGAAGTGTTGACAATTTTGCCCTGGACGATCATACACAAGTTCTTAGTGTGTCATCCTTTACTTAGCAAAGTTATTTTGTAATCTACTTTTCATAGTATATCCTCTTTATGAGAGTTTTTTATTGTAATCATTCAAACTTTTGTTTGGAAAGCCCGAAATGACTTAGTGATCAAATAATACTTGGGTATTTATCAATATCAAGGGGAGTTTAAGGGTGTGTCAAAAGTAGCCTAGTGAATACTCATGTAAACCAGAAGTGACAGGGTAGAATACTTGCTTTGTAATCAGTTTGGATTAGTAAAACTCTTCCAATCATCAAAGAAGAATTGGACGTAGCTCAAGAGTACTTTAACTGAAATAAGATAAATCAAGTGTTTATACTCTCTCTTTGAAGCTTTAACTTGTTTTCTCTTGCTTATACTTGAACCCACCTTGGACGCACAAGTTCGTAGAAATTGTTTTTGAGAAAACTATTTTATTAAGCTTCTGAGCAATTCCTACATTTAAACCAGCTTTTGTGAATTCCAATTTTTCACTATGTTGGTCTTAGCATAGTTATTTTTCAATTGTTGAAAAATGGTTTTCGATAAAGTATTGAAGATTATTCTTTTAATAGACTATTTTGACTAAGTGTCAAAATATAATCTTTTGGCTAATTGTACAATGATAGAAGAAATGAAGATTTGAAAAGCATCAAGACAATAGAAGGTATCAACGGTGGAGATTGAAGATATAAGTCATCAAGGGTGAAGATCGAAGACAAAAGCAATTGATAGTGAAGATGACGAAAGTTACTAAAAGTTATTTGGGAAGTTATGGGCAGTTAGGAATTATTGTCTATAAATACTAGTTTGTACCATTGTAATAAGGATTGAAACATGTAACACCTTCATATCCTCTTAAGTCCTCGCGATGCTCATAAGTCCACGTGACATTTACGGATTGATGGGTTAGGACAATATTTTCAACCACCATTTCAATTCCAGCATTTTACTATTTTCATCAAGTAACTTTATTTGCTTTCATTTACCTTTATTGAACATCTTCTTCTCGTCCATTTCTCATTTTTATAGTACTTTTTTCTTTCGACAACATCTTCTCTTACTTAATACATATTCATGGTTTGTTTGATTGTACTTGCAATCATATATTTTAAATCGAATTAAACATAAGAATTTAATACATAGACCCATGACGAAAGACTTACCAGGAGGATAAAAGGCCTCCAAAGGAAGAATTGTTCCCTTCCTCAACTATATCTATGGAATTATGTTTGCTAACAAAAACAAGCACAAATTTCACCGTTAGCAGTTGGACAATCTTTTGGCAACTTTGTTTTCAAGTATTTGTAAAATTTGTTTTTGACAAAGGTTCCATCTTTGCAAAAAAGGTTTCAAAATTTATACTAACACACTATTAAACGCTCTTTCTAGTGTGTTCTATTTATTTCATAAGATTGGTTTTCAAATGCTATCTAAGAAAGACTTGTTTCATCAACCAAAGATGGATTAAGAATGAGCCCTTCATATCACATCCTTATTTCTTTATTTTTTATTCATTTTCAAAAGATGATATTTGTGATACCTAACAAAGGGTCATCAAGGGTAGGAAAGTTTAGATTTTTATGACCCTCAAACTAGTGTTACACACCAATCTTGTTAAGTAATAATTTTTTTTGTCACTATGACATTAATATGAAATATCACCAACTCTCCTGTTGACTAATGTTTGCCAAGAAATCTATCTGACCACTTTTAGTGAAAATCTTCCCTTCCAACCACATTTCTCCATCTATAAGGATCAAATTTGAGATCTTGCTTAAAGGGTCCAAACCTAGTTCCACTCAAACCAACATGTTAGTAAGTAAAGTTATTTTAAAATTTAAAATTTAATCATTTAAACTAATTTTATATATTATAATTCTTAATATCATCTACATATTTTTAGATTAAAATTGAATTAGTTATACACATCATGTGGATTTAATATTTTTTTCTTATATGTTTTCTTTTTTGTTTTAATTTTTTACATTTTACCTGACATGAAAGTATCAGTGCAAATACATGATATGGTATGGTATAATATGATATAGTATAATATAATTAATTTAATATAATATTAATAAAATTAAATTAAAATAATAGTTCAACAAAAGTGACAATCATACTATATCCGTGTACAAAATTTATACACCTTTAAACATAACTATTTGCTAATTTTATTTAAGAGATTCATATATTAGATTGATATATTGCTAGTAAAAAAAATTATATTGTCCTTTTATTATAAATTATTTTATAATTGATAATTATTAATTTTTTAATAATTATTTTAAAACTTATTTTTACATAGACTTATAGTTGAATGACACTATAAAAAAATTTATAGTAAGAGTATATCACAATTATGCATTCGGAAAGGTTTATAAACGGGAAGGTATTAATTATGTGAAAGGTTAACTAACAGTGACTTAGGGTCCGTTTGGATGCAGTCCAAAAGATCTTTTATCATCTTATCTACTAGAAAAAGATCTTTTTTATTTTTTAAGAGTGTTTGGTTATTAAAATTTTTTTAGCTTTTATAAAAGTAAAAGCTCTTAGCAGAGCTTGTTCTAAAACTCCTATTTTCAGCTTGTGAAATTTTGCTTTTTGGGAATCTATTCCCTAATTTATGTTTGGACAATTATGTCCTCAAAAAAATTCAAAATGACAAAGCATGCCCTCCTCATTTTCTAAACCTCAAAATGTTCTCTCTCTTGTTCCTCACAACGTAATGTGTTGTGCCTTTCTCTCTCTCGTGTGTGCTTCAATCTCCTTCCTCATCCTTTCCGATCATCCTTGGTCATCTCTTCTGATCATCCTTTGTCATCTCTTCTTCTTCCTTTGTTAGCATCACAGGTTAACCAATTCTTCATTAATTTCTTTTTCTTCCCATTAAATTTTGAATTGTTATGAATTAGGGTTATGCTTTTGTTTGTTTCATTAAACTTGTGAAATGTCTCTCAATCAAGTTCTTGTGAAAAGAAAGAAAGAAGAATGATGTGATAAGAATACTCAAATTATGTTGAAAGTGTGCGTAGAAGAGGTGAATGCTGGAAATAAACCTCACAACCATTTCACTAAGCTTGGTTGGGCAAATATTGCAGAAAAGTTCAATAAGACAACAAATTTGAGATATGAATATAAATAATTCAGAAATAGGTGGGATTCTTTGAAAAAGGAATGGCAATTATGGGCTAAGCTTATTGGGAAGGACACAGGTCTTGGTTGGGATGGGGAGAAGAAAACCATTGCAGCTAGTGATGAATGGTGGGAAGCCAAAGTTTAGGTATGTATTATTCAACGAAAATAGAGTTTTTATGCAGGTCAGTCTTTTGTTCTTTTATTTTTTTATGTGTGATTTTGTTTCTATTTCTTTTTTATTTTATGTTGCAATCTTATGCTTCTCTAGACTTTGTTGAATGTTGGAATAATATTGGAACACACCAACACATTTTTAATTTAATAGAAAGCAACCATCTTTGAAACTTTGAACACGGTTAAGAAACAAGAAACTTAGGTGGAGGTTAATTTAACTATCATACATGGTTATTATATTTTGACTTTATAGACTTAGGATGAGAGTTGATGGTGAAACTCTGCAGAGTCTGCTCCTATCAGGCTGCCACTGCTATGGTGTAAGTTGTTATTTACTATATGGTAATTTTTTATCACCAGCTATGTGCTCTGTTATGGTAATCTATGGAGCCTACTATTTTGGGCAATTTCATAATCTTAAACATATTTTAAACCTTCAGAAACAAATTGAAGAACTTGTGCCATGATGCTTGCTTTTGCTCTGTTATGTTGTTTAGGATTTAAAAAGTCAACAAGGAAATAAGCTTGATGTACTACCAAACTAGAAAGATAGAAAATTATGTAGAAAGTAATTGTACTACCAACATATCTAAAAAGAGCACAATGCAGTTAGTCGAACGAGAATGAGGAGGTGGTGAAGGAGAGGGCAAGGGAGAAAGAGGAGGAGAGGGAGAGGAGGGAAAATTGAATTTGAAATGCATCATTTCAGTTTTAGAAGGGCAAACAGGATCACCTTTATTGCTTTAGAAGAGCCTGAGCTACAACTTGGATGGATCAAGTCTAACACTGAAGCGCAAGTTCCTTAGTTTCTCCTCTATCTGATATCATTGACAATTTTGCTTGGTTATGAACCTTGGTTGTGTTATGGATCTTAGGTTTTAATTTCAGTTATGTCATGGATCTTTGATTTTAATTTTTGTTATGTTATGGATCTTGGTTATGGTTTGGCTCTTGATTTTTATTTTCAGTTGTGTTATGAATTTTTTTTCCTTCTACAGGATGTCTTCATCACTATCATCAAATGACTCTTCCTCGGGTGATGACGATCACATTATGAAGAACAAAATGTTGATGTTTGTTGTAGCTAATGTTATCAATTACTTCATGAATTATGTTGTGAAAAATCCATGTAGAGATTCAAGCATGAAAGCCCATCGTTGGGTATCTGAAATTCTAAATGGTCATCCAATACGTTGTTATCAGATGTTTAGAATGAAGAAACTTGTCTTTCTTGAATTATGTGATATCTTGGAAACCAAGTACAACTTAAAGAAAACTCGAAATGTCAACATTTATGAGCAAGTTGGCTTGTTTTTATATATGTTGAGTCAACCAGGTTCTGTTCGTAATTGTGAAGAAAGATTTCAACATTCAGGTGAAACAATATCTAAACATTTCCATAGTGCCTTAGAAGTTGTGTGTATGTTTGCAAAGGATATAATAATCTTGTTGATCCATCATTTAGAGATACTCCTGATGAGATTCTAAAATATGCCAGATTATTTTAGGGATTATATTGGTGCAATAGATGGTACTCATATACGAGTTTGTGTTCCCTCTCATCTACAAGGAGTCTATATTGGTCGAAAAGGCTACACTACCACTAATGTCATGGTTGTTTGTGACTTTAGCATGTGTTTCACTTTTGTTTGGGCAGGTTGGGAAGGTTCTGCACATGATACTAAGATATTTATGGAGGCTTTACGTAAGCCTGCATTGCATTTTCCACATCCTCCTGAAGGTACTTAAAATTTATATATTATAAATATATGTATCATTATAATTTTGTGTTCTAACATGCTCTATTGTTTTATTCTTTAGGTAAATATTATCTTGTTGATTCTGGTTACCCTACTTTTATGGGCTTTCTAGGGCCGTACAAGAAAACTAGGTATCATCTCCCGCAATTTAGAATTGGGCCTAGAATCAGGGGAAAAGTTAAAGTTTTTAATTATTATCATTCTAGTCTTTGAAGTACAATTAAACGTGCATTTGGTTTATGTAAAGAAAGATGGAAGATATTGGGTAATATGATGCAATCCTACCCCCCAAAGGTATTGGATAGAAGACTCCAAGAGGATTGGGCTAGAGCTGCTAAAGAAGGCCCTGGGGTTCTCATGAACCTAAGGGTAGATTTTTTGAGCCCATGGGTCAAGGTTGGATCCACTCTTCTTTGTAAATATTAGAATAGGTTTTTCCTTCTTTTGGGTCTTGTATTTTGGCCATTCTAGTAGTATAGGATTTTAGCCTTGTATTTCAGGGCATTTTGAGTAGTCTTTGTAGTAGGAACTTTTTTTTATTTTCATGTATTTTTGGAATGGGAGTGAGCTTAGCTATTATAGGGGGTGTGTAGCTAAGCTCTAGCTTCTCATCTCAAGGAGGTGAGCTTAACTATTAGAGAGGTGTGTGTAGCTAAGCTCTAGCTTCTTTAGGAATCTTCTCAAGGAGGTGAACTTAGTTATTAGAGGGGTGTGTGTAGCTAAGGTCTAGCTTCTCAAGGAAGTTTTCTCAAAGAAGCTTCTCAAGAAAACTTCTCAAGGAAGCTACCTAGTCTATAAATAGAAGCATGTGTAATACTTGTTGTAACTTTGATGAATGAGAGTCTTGTGAGACACAACTCAAAGTTCAACTTCTCTCCCCCTTTTCCTCCTTCAATTCCGTACTTCCCCTCTCTCTTTCTCTCTCTTTCTTTTCCTCTATTGAAGCATCATCTTCAAGCTTCTTATCCAAGACACATTCTTGGTGGCGAAGCTCCTTCTCCATGGCTTATTCCCTAGTGAATGGTGTCTCCTCTCACCTCTTCTCCTTTATCTTCCGCTACATCTCCATGGAGGAAAATCACCATTGAAGGACCTCATTGAAGCTCAAAGATCTAGCCTCCATAGAAGCTTCAGAAGCAAGCTTCCATCATAATATGCCACCTTTTGCTTTGAAGACACAAAACCAAATCATTGTTGCTTGCATGGCAATACATAACTTCCTTCAAAGAAATGACAAGAGTGACAGAGAATTTGATTCACTTGATGAAGATAACGAATATATAGATACTGATGAGGATGAAAATAAAGTTGGTCCTAGTACTACAACATGAAAGAACCGGATGCTCAAAGTACTCTACAATTGGAACGCTTTAGAGAATCTCTAAAGAATATGTTTCCAACACGTATTTAATTTCTATATTTTTTAATAATACAAGTTTGCATGTTTATGGTATGGATACATTTGAATAATTTTATATTGGAAGACATTATTGATCATATTATTACTAGGTTAATGATATTTTATATTTTGCTATAAATTATAATTACATAGACAATAATTAAATTATAAACTAGAATGTATGTGATAACATTACTAAAACAATAAATTAATTAGATTTTAAATATGAAAATTAATTATGTAGAAAGACATATAATTATATTTTTATGAGATACATTTATTTTATTTTTGTAAAAATAATTATTTTTTAATCAAAATTTCTTAAAAATATATAACAATATTTTAAATATAATGATAAAGTTAAAATATTTTTATAAATGAAATAGAAGAAAAAAGAAATTTTTATTATTTTTAATAATATTTAATTATTTAAGTAATTTAATAATTATATAATAATGTTTAAGTATTTAATTATTAATTTTAATAATGTCAAAGAATATAATATTCTTTTTGGTAATTTTAATTATGAAAAAGATCTTCTATAATTTCATTCAAATACCATATTAATTTAAATAAGTACTTAAGAGTTAAAAATATCAAATTAATTTATGTAAAAGTTACTTTTTAGATAAGAATTTCTTGGATAGGATTTTTATCTATAAGATCTTTTAGTGCATTCAATCAGACCCTCAATGGGTTTGTGGTGTGTGCAGTGCAGTGGAAGCTTGGGCCGTAAACAACTATTTCAGCCTCATAGGGGGACCAAACCCAAGCAAACCCCGACACAGTGTTTAATATTAGAACAGGACCCATCATTGTCCTCCTTCTCTATATTGTTATATTATGTTATTTATTTCATTTTACATAAATGTTTAGGTACAATATTCTTTTCAACTAGAATATGTTTAGTTTTCTTAAAAATCTATAAGTATTGCAAATGGTAAATTTATTAATTTTATAATAATTAGTTTAAAAATCGTTTCAAGAAAAATATTTCTTGTTAGTGTACATTGTAAAATATATTTACACTCATATTACATGAAAAATTAAATTTTCTTCGAATAATTTAATTTAAATGTATGATAATGTAAATGAATGCTATCATAATTATTTTAAATTCCATTCTATAAATTATTTCTAATGGATTGAAAATCACTTTTATAATACTGTTTTTTTATCAACTTGATTTTATAATAACTAAAATTTAGTGCGTATTTGACTGTTTATAAAATTGATTTTAAGTTAACGTGGTTTTATATAATTGATTTTTCATGAACATAAATTTTTTTAAAAAATTGATTTTTGTTTGAATAGTGAATATTAAAAATCAATTTTGCACAAAAAATAATGCTTGGAAACTTTGAATTAAAATTGATTTTAGATGTGTAGTTACTATAGTGAGTTTTAATATCAATACATAATTCTTTATGTAGATGTGTTTTTTATTATAATTAATTATTTTGATATTGATATATACATTACTAAAGTAAAAATTAATAGTTTTGAAGTTATTTTTTTATATAAATATAACAAACACATATTTAAAAAATACATAAAATAAATGAAATTTAATATACAAAATTACAAAAATTTAAAGTAACCTAAAATGTAAGAGTAAAAGAAGTATAAAAGATGGTATAGCATCCATGCTTCACATGTTATCGTCAATGAAGGCTCAAGATGATGGTTTGAAAATGGTGACAAAATAAATGTTTGGAATAAACATTGGTTCAGGGACAAAAATCCTTTTTTAATTTTAAATTCAATTGAAGGTTTTGAGCATTTGGTTGTTAGTGATCTGATGAGGCGGAGGCTAGTGCATTTCTCCTTGCTCTTAAATGGATTGATATTATGAACACGCAAAATGTGGCTATTGAATTAGATTGCAAGCAATTGGTTGATGCTCTATGTCATACTAGTCTTAATTACTTTAAGTTGGGTTCTATTGTGACAATTTATAAAACTCTTCTTAGTATATGTCAAATCGTCATGGTTTATTTTATTAGGAGGCAAACCAATCAAGTCATTTTTGTGTTAGCGTTTAAGTTTCATGTTAGTCATCAAATTTTTTAATATTTATCATCTTGTATTAATTTTATTATTATGAATGAGATGATATAAACATCTTTCTATAAAGAAAATAAATAAATATAGAAGAGAAAAATAAAGACTTGTAAATGCAATAGGAATGGGGAAAGATTGCATGACTTTGGCACGGTGAAGTCATCTGAACTTTCTCTATTTTCAGACTATTTGATTAATCTAATGATCCAGACTATGCCACTTGTTTTAAAAAATATTTTTAATTTAGTTATTAATTTAATTTTTATGCTTTAAAATCATAAAAAAAAGACTACTAAGTGCATAGATTATCTAGTGCAAAGTTATTTTAGTTTAACCCCATGATATAGTGTTGTTCAAATTGTGAGAAAATGTCTGACAATTATTATTGTCAGAAATTTTTACCAAAAAATAAATTTTTAGCAATTTATTGTCACGAAATTTTTGACATTTTTTATACACATCATTGATAAATTTTTTGGAGATAATCCCGTTTGAGATGAATAATATTGTTATAGATGATATTTTTTTTTAAAATTACTGATTAAACTGAAATAACTTTGTACCAATTAATCTATATGCTCAATAATATTTTTATGGTTTTAAAGTATAAAAATTATAAAAAATAAATTAATAATTAAATTTAAAAATATCTTTGAAACAAGTCACAAATTCTAGACCATCTAATTAATCTTATGGTCTAAATTGAGGAAATTTTCCTCTACAAAGTCACTCAATCCAAACTCATCTCTTTTTTTCTTATTTTATTCCTATTTTTTTATTATTTTTACATCTACTATTTATATTACATTATTAACTTTAATATTATAATATTTATGTTATTTTTACTTTATAAAATTAAAATAATAAATATTTAATGTTAAATAAAATTAAATTTGTACAATTATGATACTTGAGGATAAAAGAAAAATGTAATTAACCATTACAAAAATAATGTTATATGTAAAAAAATTATGGTATAAACTAAATAATAAATAGGTTAAATGATTTAGTTGTTCGATAATCTTAAATCCCACTTCCACCACTTTTATCATCACTGTTGGAGTGTTGGGTATCCACATCTTAATTTTAAAAATTGAGAGATTAAATTGGCGCAATTTAAATAGGAGACCAAAATCTCATTGAAAATGATAGCAGATCAAAGGTACAATTAATATTTTACTACTTTTAGTTATTTCGTTTTAATTTTTTTTATTCATTCAACAAAATAATAATCCTCTTTTAAAAATTAAAAATTAAATGAAAAAATATCTCATATTATAGAAATAAATATCTTTGTCAGTAATTCATATACACAATATTTATTTTTCTAATATTATTTGTACAAATACAGTTAAAACATATCAGCAATGAAGTGTATAAAAATTACATTGAATTGAAAAGTATTCGAATATTTTTTTTTATCAAAACTTGTAAGAGTAAGGTTTCAAATTTTTGTAAAAAAAAGGTTTAAAATTAAAAAAAGTTAACAAATAAGTAAAATAACAATATTTTAAGTTCCTTTTATCCGGGAATATTTTTATTTTTATTTATTTAAAACTTATTATATGTTTTTAATTTATTAAAATTCAATATACTTTAATTGGTATTTATTTTAAAAATTTCAAAAAAGTGTAAACATATTAAATATTAAAAAATGAAAAGGTTAAAGAAATAAAATAACAAGAAAATACGAAGTATGAAATAATTTTTTTTTAAAATAAAACGAAGTTATATATAGTTATATATATATGAAAAAAAACTAAATATCTTTTAAGAGAACATATTTGTAAATATTTTTCTCTTCAAATACAATCTATTTTCAAATACTTCTCAAAATGTTAGTTTACATTTATTATTTATTCCAAGCATTATTTTTGTATTTGTTAGTTAATCTTTTGTGTCCATCAATGCTGTTTTTTTCCCCCCTTTCTGAATCCCATCAATGCTGTTTTTTTCCCCTTTCTGAATCCCATCAAGGCTGTTTTTTTTCCCCTTTCTGAATCCCATCATTCTGTTACATAACTTTGTACCAATATCAATAATATTTTTATGGTTTTAAAGTATAAAAATTATAAAAACTAAATTAATAATTAAATATAAAAATATTTTTGAAACATGTGACAAATTCTAGACCATCTAATTAATCTTATGGTCTAAATTGAGGAAAAGTCACGGTAACTTTCCCTCTACAAAGTCACTTAATCCAAATTCATCTTTTTTTTTTCTTATTTTCTTCTTATTTTTTTATTCTTTTTACATCTACTATTTATATTATATTATTTACTTTAATATTATAATACTTATGTTATTTTTAATTTATAAAATTAAAATATTAAATATTTAATGTTAAATTAAATTAAATTTGCACAATTATGATACTTGAGTATAAAAGAAAAATGCAATTAACCCTTACAATAATATTAAATATTTACTTTGCCCATCAATGCTGTTTTTTTTTCCCTTCCTGAATCCCATCAATGCTTATTTTTTTTTTCCTTTCTGACTCCCATCATTCTGTTACATAATCTTCGATATAGCTATTTTTTTACGTAAAATCAATATTTTTTATTTAATTTTAATATACTAATATTTGCTTAGCGATCTCTTCTCAATCAATCGACATGGCCTGCTCTAGATACATGGTGCTCGCCGGTTATAACTCAACTCTTCCCCCATTCAAATATTAAATATTCTCAAAATATATCTGTTTTTCTACAGAGTATCCTCCAGGACCTCCACAATATGTTAAAAAAAATTAATGGTTAATTGGTTATGTAAAAAAAAAAGCTACTAGTTTAATTCGGCAATCCAATATTAGTTTATCTAGGTGGTTGAGAGTGAAAAATATATTATTTAAATCTCTAAAGTTTGATGTGTCATTATATTTGTGCCGTAAAATTTGTTTGTCAATTTTTCTTATAAACTGTTTGTCAAATTAATTCATTAATACAGATTACTAGATCTTTTAAAAATCATATAATCATAAAAAATTGAATTACAAGTTAGTTATTCAAGACTCAAACCTATTAAACTAGAATTGATTTATGCTCGATAATTATTTAAATATTCGAAGGTAAAATTTATTATCAATTTTTAAAAAATCACTGTGACAATAATATGATTTTGAGAGATTAAATAGATCAAAGCAAAAAAAAAAAAAAAAATAAATAGATCGAGAGTTGTGTATAAGAAATCAAAAGATTTATATGTACATATCACAAGAAAATGTGATTTTTATTTTCGTTGTATATAAAAGGTCAACGAATTGTTGTTCCAGCCAATTAATGCGTGTAATACATTTACTAGTAAGGTACTTTTATTATGCAGCTGGCCACCATTAAGGCGTGTTAAGGCTGTTTGGACCAGTTGAAAACAGATAAGGTTAGGATATGTAATACAGCTGTCTCAAGGTAAGATGAGTTTCTTATAAAATATGGAAAAGGAGTCAATACTTTGAATTCTTCTAAAAAGTAAAATCCATGATATATAAATATAGTGCTGATTTAAAAAGAATTTAAATTTAAATATTACGTCAACTTGTATAATTTTTTTACAACACCATCAAACAATATATAAACATTTTAAAAATATTTAGTTTTTTACAAAGTAGTAATTATTATAATAAAAAAAACTTGTTTAATAATTAGGAAAATTTTCCTTAAGAAAATGTTGAAAAAGTTAAGCATGTGGTCGGTGAGTCGGTCATACTATGCTATAAGTTCTCCGTAAATATTATGCCGTATATGTATGTTAAATCAATAAAACTTTTTTTACTGTAATAGTGTTGATGTGAATAGAAGTTAATAGAAGTTAAGAAGTTAGTGGTAGTTTCTTGTAAATAGGAGTTATGTGAAGTAGTTATATGGAGTAGTTATGTGGAGTCATTTTAAATATATTGTAACTGCAGTAGTCTATATATTGTAACTTTGTAACTGCAGTAGTAGTTGTATTTTTGAAGATTAAGAAAAAGAGCATTCTCTCTAAAACTTGTATGTCATTGTTCTTTTTAACAATTGGTATCAGAGCTCCATTGTAGGGGCCTGATATTGAGTGCATGTGAGGAAAACAGTGAGTGTGTGAGGAAAACAGTGAGTGTGAGTCAAGAAAGAAACTGCAATTTTTCTTTCTTTCGAGTAGAACGAGTTGAGAAGAATGGCAGAAGGTGGGAGTAGCAGTTTCGTGCAACCTGCAATTCCAAGGTTTAATGGTCATTATGATCATTGGGCAATGTTGATGGAGAATTTTCTCCGCTCCAAAGAATATTGGGATCTCATTGAGAATGGGATATTGATGGTGGCAGATGGAATAGAGCCTACGGAGGCACAATGCAAATTGATCGAGGAGCAGAAGTTGAAGGACTTAAAGGTAAAGAATTACCTTTTCCAGGCAATAGATCGTAAAGTCCTTGAAACAATCCTCAAGAGGGACACGGCAAAAAATATATGGGATTCAATGAAGCAAAAATTCCAAGGTTCAACCAGGGTCAAAAGGGCTCAACTGCAAGCTTTACGCAAAGATTTTGAGATTCTTCAAATGAAGGAAGGAGAAACAATGAATGCATATTTTTCTCGTACTTTAACCATAGCCAACAAAATGAAGGCTCATGGTGAAAGTATGAGTGAAACAGTCATTACTACAAAGACTTTGAGATCAATGATCTCAAAATTTGATTATGTGGTATGCTCAATTGAAGAATCCAACAACTTAGACGTGATGACTATTGATGAGTTGCAAAGTAGTCTTCTTGTTCATGAGCAGAGGATGAGAAGTCGTGGAGAAGAAGAGCAGGTTCTGAAGATCTCCCATGAAGACAAAGCAAGTAGAGGTAGAGGTAGAGGTAATGGTTCATTCAGAGGAGGTCGAGGAAGGGGAAGACAATCATTCAATAAAGCTGTTATTGAATGTTTCAAATGTCACAAGTTAGGACACTATCAATATGAATGTCCTGATTGGGAGAAAAATGCCAATTATGTTGAATTAGAGAAGGAAAAAGATGAAGAATTGTTATTAATGTCTTATGTTGAATTGGAGCAAGACAAAATGGAAGAAGTGTGGTTCCTTGACTCCGGTTGCAGCAATCATATGACTGGAAACAAGGAGTGGTTCTCAGAACTGGATGAAAGCTTTAGCCAAACTGTAAAACTTGGCAATAATACCAGAATGGCTGTTGTGGGAAAAGGTATCATTCGTATGCAAGTGAATGGATTTACTCAGGCAATTTCTGGTGTCTATTATGTTCCTGAACTTAAGAATAATCTATTGAGCATAGGGCAACTTCAAGAAAAAGGCTTAACTATTTTGATTCAACATGGGAAGTGTAGGGTATATCATTATGAGAAAGGATTAATTATGCAGTCAGATATGAGTGGAAATAGAATGTTTTCTGTGTTGGCTACCATGATACCAAAAGCTTCCTTGTGTTTCCAAATTGTATCAGAAAATGAATCTCATCTTTGGCATTGCCGCTTTGGTCACTTAGGCTATAACGGATTGAGGACACTTTTTGATAAGAAGATGGTAATTGGGTTGCCTTCAGTCAAGATTCCAAAGAAGATATGCATAGAATGTTTAACTGGAAAGCAACACAGAAACTCTATGCCTAAGAAGAGTTTATGGAGAGCATCAAACAAGTTACAACTTGTGCATGCAGACATATGCAGGCCTATTAAACCAGAATCAAATAGCAACAAGAGGTACATCCTAAGTTTTATTGATGATTTCACTCGTAAAACTTGGATTTATTTCTTACATGAAAAATCAGAAGCTTTTTCCATGTTTAGAAATTTTAAAGCTCATGTTGAAAAGGAGATTGGTGCATATATTGCTTCTTTGAGAACAGATAGAGGTGGTGAATTTACCTCAAATGAGTTTGTAGAATTTTGCAAAAATCAAGGCATTAGTAGACAATTGACTGCAGCCTATACTCCTCAACAAAATGGAGTTGCAGAGAGGAAAAATAGAACGATAATGAACATGGTGCGTTCTATGTTAGCGGAGAAGCAGGTTCCTAAAATGTTTTGGCCCGAAGCTGTAAAATGGAGTGTGCATATCCTCAATAGATGTCCTACTGTGGCTGTGCAGAACAAAACTCCAGAAGAGGCATGGAGCAATGTGAAGCCAATGGTTGATTATTTTTGAGTTTTTGGGTGTGTAGCTCATGCACATGTCCCAGACCAGAAGAGAAGCAAATTAGATGAAAAAAGCAAGAAGTGTGTTTTCTTGGGAGTAAGTGATGAATCAAAGGCATACAGATTATATGATCCAGTTTCCAAGAAAATCATCATTAGCAAGGATGTGATTTTTCAAGAAGATGAATGCTGGAATTGGGGCAAAAGCAATGAAGAATGCAGATCAGATGTTTTAAAGTGGAACGATGATGGTGATGAGAATAACATGGAAGAAGGAATAGAAAACAATGAAGAAGAAGGTAACATTGAAGGAGAAGGCAGTGATGTTGATACAAGAAACTCAAGTGAAACTAGTGTTTCTTCTAGTGAATCAACTGAAAATGATTCACCAATTTTGAATGAAGGGAGGGTAAGAGGACCACCATCTTGGGCAATAGACTATGTAATAGGTGAAGGTTTGTCAGATGAAGATGGTCTGAATGCTATGATAATGCTCACTGAAGATGACCCACTTACATTTGAACAAGCTGTCAAGAGTAAGAAGTGGAGGGATGCAATGATGGCAGAGATAGAGTCAATAGAAAAGAACAAGACTTGGGAGTTAACTATTCTACCGAAAGGGGTGAAGCCAATTGGAGTTAAGTGGGTTTTCAAAACCAAACTTAATGAGAAAGGAGAGGTAGACAAGTACAAAGCAAGGCTAGTGGCGAAGGGGTATGCACAACAATATGGAGTTAATTATACTGAAGTTTTTGCTCCAGTTGCTAGACTTGACACCATTCGATTAATACTTGCTTTGGCAGCACAAAACAATTGGGATGTTTTTCAACTAGATGTAAAGAGTGCATTTCTTCACGGTGAACTCAATGAAGAAATCTTTGTGCAACAATCATTGGGATATGAGAAGAAAGGTGAAGAAGGCAAAGTTTACAAGCTAAGAAAGGCATTGTATGGCTTGAAGCAAGCACCAAGGGCGTGGTATAGCAAGATAGAGGCTTACTTTGTTCGAGAAGGCTTTGAAAGGTGTTTATGTGAACACACACTGCTCACAAAGTCGAAGGAAGTAGGTAAAATTTAATAGTAAGTCTTTATGTTGATGATTTAATATATACTGGAAATGATAAAAGTATGTATGATGATTTTAAGAATTCCATGATGTTGGAATTTGACATGACTGATTTGGGGAGGATGAGATATTTTCTCGGGATTGAAGTAATACAAAGTTTAGATGGGATTTTTGTGTGTCAAAGAAAGTATGCTCATGAAATTCTAGGAAGGTTTGGAATGGATAAAAGCAATCCAGTGAAGAATCCTATTGTTCCAGGCACGAAATTGTCAAAGGATGAAGCAGGAACCAAAGTTGATGAAACTTTGTTCAAACAGGTGGTTGGCAGTCTGATGTACTTGACTGCAACTCGACCTGATTTGATGTATGGAGTGAGTCTTATTAGTAGATTCATGTCTTGCCCAACTGAATCTCATTGGCTTGCAGCAAAAAGAATATTAAGGTATTTGAAAGGTACAACTGAGCTTGGAATTTTCTACAAAAAGAATGGTTGCACAAATTTGGTGGCTTACACCGACAGTGATTTTGCTGGTGATTTGGATGATCGTAGGAGCACTTCTGGCTTTGCATTCTTACTTGGTTCTGGAGCAATTTCATGGTCTTCTAAAAAACAGCCTATAGTGACATTGTCTACTACTGAGGCTGAGTACATAGCTGCTGCGTTTTGTGCCAGTCAATGTATTTGGTTGAGAAGAGTTTTAGAGAAACTTGGTCATAAGGAGGAAAATAGTACTTTGATTCAATGTGACAATAATTCTACTATACAGCTATCAAAGAATTCTGTTTTTCATGGCAGAAGCAAACATATTGATATAAGGTTTCATTTTCTTAGAGATTTGACCAGAGACAAAATTGTGAAGTTGAGTTACTGTAATTCTCAAGAACAAGTTGCAGACATAATGACAAAACCTCTCAAGTTATAACAATTCTTGAAATTACGGAGTATGCTGGGAATGGTTGATGCGTCAGTTATAAAGTAAATGTTTGTTTTTCTTTTTAGTTTAAGGGAGGGAATGTTGATGTGAATAGAAGTTAATAGAAGTTAAGAAGTTAGTGATAGTTTCTTGTAAATAGGAGTTATGTGAAGTAGTTATATGGAGTAGTTATGTGGAGTCATTTTAAATATATTGTAACTGCAATAGTCTATATATTGTAACTTTGTAACTGCAGTAGTTGTATTTTTGAAGATTAAGAAAAAGAGCATTCTCTCTAAAACTTGTATGTCATTGTTCTTTTTAACAAATAGATCAATAAAACTTAACAATTCATTTGATGTATAAAACTATGTCCTATAAAATAGTATATTGCTTTTCTGGATAATATGGATTGTCAAGTAACATTTGGAGTGCAGATGTAACCTTCTGGATGTTGAGAGGCCGGGGACTGATCTTCGTTGTAAAAAGACATGAGACATGAATAAAAAAGTTAGTGGTTCCTAGCAGGCGAATAAGGGATCTAGAGGTTTGTACATATGAGATGATTTAAAAATATTAAGTTGAATTACTTATACTAATAAAATATTTTACAGTATATTTGATTTAAAGTATTTGGAATAGGTGATCAGTGAGAAGTTTTTTGGAAAACACCATTGATATTAAAAGCAATTCATGTCACTCTAATAAAAAGAAAAAAAAACAAATTAAAAAAAATCCAGTAGAGCTGCTTGAATTCATCGGCGTCGTCATTGGGTTGTTTTTGGACAACTCAGTTTCTGGTTTGTGCTTTTGTCGATTATTGTCGTTATCGAAGTTGGAATTTTGACGTTACCATCCGACGTGATGTAGGCCGGCGGGCCGCGGACGCTGAGGCTTTGGAGGAGGAAACGCGACGGAGGATCTTCGAGGAGGACCAGACGCCGAGGAGAAAGGTGGTGTGGGCGCAAAGGAAGGAGGAGATGACGACGATGACCACGGAGGAGTTGAAGGCGGCGAAGAAGGAGGAGGAGGCCAGTAGGGCAAAGATGAGAGAGAACCACACGGCACCGAGGTTGAAGAGAAATAGAGCAAGGGGATCAGGGCGTTGTTGACGATTGTTGAGGGTTAAGGATGAAGGGTGTTTCAGACATTCACTATTGTAATATTTTTTAATTAAATTACACAATAAAAAAAAATAACGTGTCAGATCTCAACCGTTGCTTTTTCTTAATTATATCCAACGGTCATAAAATGATGGAGCATACATGAACCATTTGAAAAATTTATATAATCATGGTTTATCTGTGGACCATTTAACCTAAGGGCAACATTATTTGAAAATTTGAATTTTTTTTGAAGCAATGGTCTAAAGTTTTTAACAAACTTATTATAAACTTTTAAATGAAGAGTAGAAATCGAGATGGACAACATATAGACACGCATTAGATTTATCTTGATTCACTTTTAAATTACCAAGAACTAACTATATCCAATTCCTAATATACAAATAAGGAAATTTCACGATATAACCATGGAGATCTCATATTCAGGTGTCCTTTCTATAAACTTTCTTAATTAGTTTAACTACTATTCTTTCTTAAAGAAGTCTCTTTAGACTTACTTTGGCCCAATTTTTTTAAAAATATATTAAACATAATTGACAAATTTAATACTTTAAGTAGATATATAATAAATATTCAATAATGATTGAAAATGTGATCTAAACACGGTTGGTAAGAACTAATACCATAAATTTCAAAGAAACGAGTAAAGAGAGAAAGAATATTCAATAGCTTGTTTATTAGGTAGAAGATATTCTTTTTCTTCATAAATGACTACTTTATATAGAACTTGGAGAACATCAACATTTTGATTTGATATTCTAAAATTGGGTGAATGTTTTGAATGTTACTCAACAAATGTTAATCTAATTAGTAAGGAATAGCCTCATATCTTATAAGGATAAGAATTCAATTTTCGCTGCAGATATATAAATTTTGTTGATAGATAATCTATGAGTATTTTTGTAAGTGCTTATTTTTTAAGGCAAATATATTATTATGTAGCTAAAGATAAAATGTATACATTTGTTGTACAAGATGTACATATCAACAAAAAAATGGAAACCTATTAGCCCTTCAAAACAAAATATAATTGAAGTGGCCTTTATAGAACGTGTTTGGATCTGCGTCGAAGGCCCTTGACGCGTGTATTTCGTGGTCAAACGTGGGAAAATCAGTTGATTGTGATGTTTGGCTTCTTCGCTGTACGCGATTCACCTCGTTGAAATTGATTTTGAAGTGAAACAAGGTCAGGACAGCTTCCACGTCAAGGTAAAATCGATTTCTACATTTGGGTCTTCGATTTCTCTTATTTTCCCTTCTCCCAACATATGTCTCAATGGATCTCTATCATTCATTCAAATTAAACTCTTCACCCACTGATTAATGTTGATGGGCATTTGATGTTGCGTGTCTGTGTTTTGTTGCCTTACAGACCAGCGCATTTGACGGGCATTAAATTTTAGTTTAGTTCCTTTCGTATTGGACAATGTTGGGCAAATTTGTTTCAATTAATGTTGATAATTCCTTTTGTAGTATAGATTGCAACCTATCTCAACTGGTGAACCTATGATGGAAGCTTGCTTGTGGGGCTTCTATGGAGGCTGGATCTTTGAGCTTCAATGAGGTCCTTTAATGGTGATTTTCCACCATGGAGATGCAGCGGAAGACAAAGGAGAAGAGGTGAGAGGAGGAGCCATCCACTAAGGAATAAGCCATGGAAGAAGGAGCTTCACCACCAAGATGAGCCTTGGATAAGAAGCTTGGAGAGGATGCTTCAATGGAGGAAAAGAAAGAGGGAGAGAAAGAGAGAGGGGCGAGCACGAAATTGAAGGAAGAAGAAGGGAGAGAAGTTGAACTTTGAGTTGTGTCTCACAAGACTCTCATTCATCAAAGTTACAACAAGTGTTACACATGCTTCTATTTATAAACTAGGTAGCTTCCTTGAGAAGTTTTCTTAAGAAAACTTCCTTGAGAAGCTTCTTTGAGAAAATTTCCTTGAGAAGCTAGAGCTTAGCTACACACACCCATCTAAAAACTAAGCCCACCTCCTTGAGAAGCTAGAGCTTAGCTACACACACCCATCTAAAAACTAAGCTCACCTTCTTGACAAAATACATGAAAATACAAAAAAAAAGTCCCTACTACAAAGACTACTCAAAATGCCCTAAAATACAAGGCTAAAACCCTATACTACTAGAATGGTCAAAATATAACGCCCAAAAGAAGGAAAAACCTATTCTAATATTTACAAAGAAGAGTGGATTCAACCTTGACCCATGGGCTCAAAAATCTACCCTAAGGTTCATGAGAACCCTAGGGCCTTCTTTAGTAGCTCTAGCCCAAGCCTCTTGGAGTCTTCTATCCAATACCCTTGGGGGGTAGGATTGCATCATCCTCTCCACCTTGGAAAGGATTTGACCTCAAATCCTGAGGTTCTTCATACTCTGGGCTCCTTCCCTTGACACCTGTAAAAAGAATAAAAACATATGTATTAGTGGTGTTGGGTATGTTAGAGTAGGGTAAGGTCTCAAAACTCCTTTCATGGACATCTTCCCATGAGGGAACATGGTTCCTCACCAAATCAATGAGTGGTGCTACAAGTATAGAAAAATATGGGACAAACCTTTTGTAAAAGTTTGTTAAGTCATGACAGCCCCAGATTTCCCTTATACTTGGTGGAGTGGGCCAATCAGGAATGATCTTTATTCTCTTAGGGTCCTTGGGAACCCCTTGATCACTATTTTAAAAATTAAGGAAAGTAATGCAATAAAGCGTACCTTTTTCTGTATTTTTATGTTGATTATTCCTACAAAAAAATATGACAAACCTAAGGTGTCCCATATGAGCACCTAAGTTTGTATTGAAACCAAAAATAAGAACAAACCTACCTAATGAGTCCCTATGTACATGAATCATGAAGACGTTGGGTGCATGATTGATTTTACAAAAAAGGGTTGCAACACTCAACAAATTCATCATATCACTTATTGTAGGGATTTGGTGCCTAATAATACCTATTTTGGGCACCAACAAAGCATAAGGATTTAAGCTCTTATGAAGCAAACCTTCATCCAACAACTCCTTTACATGAGGAATAACCTCAAGCCCAAGAGGTGTGGCAGTGCTAACAAGTGTCTTTTTACAAAAGAGAAAATGTGGAGGTTGTCTAAGAGGGAAAGTTTCTTTAATGTTTGTCTTTATTGTAAAATGAGTTTCCTTCTTAGCTAAACTCTTGGAGGAGACACTTACCTCCTTACACTTCTCTTTAACCACTAATGGTTGTCCTTCTTCTTGGGGGTAGATTTCTTCACTAGATTCTTCCCCTTTTGCTTCTTCACTTTCACTAAAGGAAGGTGAAGTAGTAGCCTCATCTTGGCTACTATAAATGTCTTGGCCCCTCATAATCATGGTTTTTGTGGTGGGGCATTGAGAAGTAATGTGTCCTCTTCCAAGACATTTAAAGCACTTTATAGAGCTAGTTTTCTCTTGCATACTAGCCTTAGGGGCTTGCTTTTCTATTGTCTTCCCCTTATCATCTTTGGGCTTAGAAGGTGTCACCCCTAAGATGCCTTGACCTTGGTCTTTCTTTGGATAAGAGTGAGAGCCATAAGATTTTGAAGTAAAATTCTTTTTAAGTTGTTGCTCTACCCTTATTTCCCAATCTAAGTTAGCCTCTACATTGTCCTTCCCATGGAAGTATGAGAGGTTAATGTTAGCCTCTTGAGGCTTTCTTTCCTTTTCTCTTCTATGGGAGTGAGGTCTAAGATGTGACCTATGCCTTCCTTCGTAATAGTCACAAAGTTCTTCACTTAGGCTCTTGCAAGAGTTATGACTACTATAGGAGACATGTTTTTCTCTTTTTATTTCTTTCATTATTTTTCTTCTTTCTTCCTCTCTTATTTTCTTTCTTTCATCTTGACTTATTTCTTCCACTTTTTTTTCCTTTTTCTTTTCTCTCTTGTTTTTCTTTCCATAACTTGAGGGAACTCAACTCATCTAAGATTCTAGATAAAGGTTCTTTATGACTTGTACCCTCGCCATTAACACTAGATGAATGATGACTCATGTTGGTTCCTAAGTTGTGGTTCTTTCTTGTTGGAGGTTTGAAAACAAAAGGTAAAAGAAACTATGGTTGAAACTAGCCAAAATAAACACTAAAAGAGGTGTGAAAGATAAGGTAAAAAAACTAATTGGTAAAAGGAAAGCTATCTAGGCGGTTTGACAATGGAAGGTAAAGGAAATAAGCTATGAAAGTAAGCAAGAAATGTAAACTAGGCGAATCCTAAGAGTGTTTGGATGACCACATTCAAGGTTCCCAACAAAACACTCACTATCCTAAGGAAAAAATGCCTAAAATTATTACACATAAATGGAAGTTTGGTAACCTATTGGAGGCTCCCAACACACTTCCAATGAAAGGCCTTTTTGTTACAAAACTTGAAAGCAATGGAGGTAAGTAAATTGTAAATTACAAAATTACAAAACGGTCCTCGATTTTGGTAGTTGTTCTCTCTTTGGTGATTCACTCAATTTGGAGTGCTTCTTAGTCTAATAGCTCTTAAGGTGGTTGGTCCCTTGCTTCTTGACTCAAATTCTTCAAGGGATGGCACCTATCCTCCTTCCAATTCCCTATATGGCAACCCACAAACAAGGAAACAAAGAGACAAGCAACAACCAAAGACCAAAAAAAATGAAATGAAAGCTAAACCAATGGAGTTTTAAGAAGACAATTTTTCAAGGGTTATTCAACAATTAAAGCAATGAAAAGGACATAGAAGCAAGCTAGGACTCAAAGAGAAACTTAGAATGGCTCTAGAGTAGAGTAAAAAAAAAAGACTCAACAAACCTCTAGCTTTGGCATTTTTTTTCACAGTAATTTTCAATTGAAATTTAGGAACTAAGATTGATATAACATAGGCACCAATTATAGAATAAATTTTGAGAAGCTTCCTTGAGAAAACTTCCTTGAGAAGCTAGAGCTTAGCTACACACACCCATCTAAAAACTAAGCTCACTTCCTTGAGAAGCTTCCTTGAGAAGCTAGAGCTTAGCTACACACACCCATCTAAAAACTAAGCTCACCTCCTTGACAAAATACATGAAAATACAAAAAAAAAGTCCCTACTACAAAGACTACTCAAAATGTCCTAAAATACAAGGCTAAAACCCTATACTACTAGAATGGTCAAAATACAAGGCCCAAAAGAAGGAAAAACCTATTCTAATATTTACAAAGAAGAGTGGATCCAACCTTGACCCATGGGCTCAAAAATCTACCCTAAGGTTCATGAGAACCCTAGGGCCTTCTTTAGTAGCTCTAGCCCAAGCCTCTTGGAGTCTTCTATCCAATACCCTTGGGGGGTAGGATTGCATCAACCTATTTCGTTACATTTGTGAGAGAAAAAATTGTTGGCTATTTTGGTTTGAATGATGTGAATCAAAATAGATTGTTCATGTTGCAATTAACAGGTAACCAACTACCATTTGTCTCAGAGTCTATTTAACTTTGCTTATGTTCATTTGTCTCTACAGAAGACTCTCATCCTTTTTTGTCTCTTTGGTAGATCTTTGCTTTGATATTTTTTGTTACTTTAAAGTGTTTTCTGAATTTTTATGGTTCTGAGTGTCATTTTAATGCATTGGTTTCAACTTGTTACATAGGTTCAACTTGGTGTAGAGGCTGTTGAAAGAGTTTATTGAAGGAGAGTGTAGAGGTTAAGAAAACAAAAGGGAAGTTAAAAACTATTACAATGTGAGTTTATTTTATAGATATATATGGTTTCTATTTTGTGTTGTGACAAGCATTCACCTCTATCTCTGATAGTAGCATCAATACTATATATATGATACTAGTAACTCTGGTTTTTGTTCTGATTTGTTGGTCTGTGTTGTTATACTGTGATGTTGTGTTATTATTGTCATTAATAGTGTGGCTGTTCGTTTTTGTTTTTAACCATGAGAATTGATGGTGATTTTACAAAAAGTGGTGATATTGTTGGAACATACATGCAATCTAGATTGACCAAATGTATTGAGGAGGGACAATTACTAGAGCATCAATCCTATTTTAATTTTAATGATAATGATACTCCCATTAGAACTGTGGTGGCGGCTATGTACACAAATTCTCTATTTTCACTCCCTTGTGACAGGGGGCAAGATGACTAACAATAGTCAATGAGAAAAATTAGGTTTCTATCTATTTTTTGATACCTTTATTGTTTTTCTTGTTATTCATCTTATATTGCGATCTATGATTTCTTTTGGTATATTGAAGCAATAAAAAGAAATAAACTTAATTATATTATGTTCTATGATTATTTCATCATGACAACATTATCGTGTTATAGTTTTCAATTTGTACACTAAATTTTTTGCATTGCTAGGATGATAGGTAGCCAAATTTTAAATTGGGACAACCAGTTGATTCCTAATGACACCATTGATATGAACGAGATAGAAATAGTGCTCTATCATTAATGAATGATGTCTAATTTAGTCTATAAGCTACATGCCAACATTTTTTGAAGTCAATATTATCAATCTTGGCTTTCATGCCAAATTAAAAGTGTTTATTTTTATATTCATGTCTTGATTAACATTATTTTGATGAAGTCGTATTCTACTTTATTTATTCTAAAACAATATCTTAGTTAGGACACTGGCATCTTCTCCTGAATTTGTTTCCAACAAACTTACTCAACTCGTCAAGTTACGTTTAATTTCATCCTTGTATTTTGTTCTGTGTTACTTTTCTGTATTGCTTATTTTCTTTTCCTATTCTCTTTTCTCCATTTCTCCCAGCCTTATTTTAGTCTCTCATTTTTCATCTTTGAGCTTCTCATTTCTGATTTCTATTTTAAAGTGTTTTTATTAATTTGATTTGTGATGGTATGTGTAAAAAGTTGTTCCCAGTCCATTTGGTTTTTGCTATGTATGAAACTTTCCTTTGTTAATTTCAAAAGTTTAAAATTCAACAGTAAATAGGTTTTTGACATATAAAACATTTACCAATATAGATTTATCATTGATTTTATGTGAAAAAGAAAAGTAAAATTTATATATCCTTTTTTAATTTATTTTTTCATTTTTTCCTCTTCCTTCCTCAACACTGTTAGTGGCATTAGTGTTATGTTTTATCTCATCTACTATCATATAAAACAATATATATTTAATTATCAAGTACCTGGGATGCAGGGGTGTAGTGTCACTGTCATGGAGGTGTTGGGCTGCATCAAACTCTGGGACTTGACATGATCACTTCTTGTGCTTCAATTCAAGTAATTTTTTTCTTATTAATGTTATTCTTAGTTGATCACAATAGGGTATTATTAACATTTTTTGGCCAAGCATGGAAATTCTAGGCCAGTCATTGTCAATAGGGTAAGCACTCTAAACTGAGTGTAAACAAATTATTTATCACAATATATTTTGAGCTCACATAAGAGTGATTGAAATGACCTTAATGCTATCTTTTCCAAACCAACAAGACTAGAGTGTTATTTGTACAATACTATGTAACAATCTACACTACAAGATTTAATTACCAATGTCCTCCTTAGGTAATGGAGTCTTGGCACTTCCATTGATTTGTCATACTTGGAAATATCAAATAATATGGACTAACATTAATTTAATTGAGCCAAGAATCTAATTAAAAAAATTACAAAGTCCCCTCACTTTTTCCACCTTAGTCAAGCACATGCACTTTTTGTCAAACTTTCCTATCAGGAAAGTTGACAGTCGAAAAAAATACCATGCTTAGTCAGCATGAATGATTGAACAAAAAAACCAAGTTAAATTACAAGTGACAATAAATAATGTTCACTTGTGATTATGGTGGTCGGTGGATGCTTCACTGGCCACTTTAAAGTCATGAAAATGATATTATCAATTCTATCTTTTTTATTGATGAATGAATTTTATATTGGTCCTACTAATAAATAATAGACCAGATTATTAACTTTTAATAGTGGAGTAGCTTTATTTTGTTATCATGATTATTGGCTTGTTATTAACAATCTTTATGGTTCTAAGAGGTGATCATACTAAGAATGTGCCAAATAGTATTGTTGCAATGACATATACCATTTACCAATTCTGCATGTTAAAGTTTTGTTAATCACACATCAAGAAAATTCTTTAATGTAGAACTATAAGTACTGAGAAAGAAAAAGCTTATTGGGACCGTAAAGTAACTGAAGGATTTATCATAGAATGCTTGGAACAAGTGTCCAAAGGAAAACGACATGATACAAGTTTTACCAAGAATGGGAGTTGACTAGAAAAAATTATGACAAATCAAAGTTTAAGAACAAGTTTCATAACCTTAGAAGACAATGGTGAGTATGGTATAAATTATTTAGTAAAGAAACTGGTCTTGGATGGGATAATGCCAAAATTACTGTTGATTGAAGTGATGAATGGTAGGAGAAAAACAATTGGTATGTGTTACATAAATGTGTATTGTTGTAAGTCTAAGTTTTTTGTATAGTGTATTTATCCTATGATAAATTCTAAATGTGCAGGAAAATCCTTTATATGGAAAATTTAGGATCAAGGGACTTCCATTTGCTCACAAGTTGATTGAACTTTTTAAGGATGTAGTTGCTAATGGAGAGTTCCAATGGGCTCCCTCGTCTGGGATATTGCCCGTTAGTGTTGAGGTTGATATGAATGATGGGTACCATCCAAGTCTTGAAGGCATTGGCCTAGATTTAGAGGAAGGCTCAAGTGATAGTGAAGATGCAAGTGTTGGTGCAATAGATGCTTTTGAGGGAATTCATATGAATGATTCACAAGGAACTATTAGCCAAGGAATTGTTAGTCAAAAGAGAAAGGGAATCAATCACACTAAAAAGTTAGCAAGAAGAAGGCAACTACCTCTTAAAGAATAGTTTATATAGTTAGTGAGATTGCATAAGCATGTAAGTGACGCAATGAAGTTGTGGCAAGTGCATCTATTCAGGAAGTGATCAATGAGCTTAAGACACTACCTGAATTACAAAAGAATTTACTATTTCATACACAATATTGCAACCTGAGGATGTTAAAGCCAACAAGAGAAATGTTTATTGTCATGCGAGGTTTATATATGCAAAGGATGCATTGGCTTAGGGATGCAGTTAAAAACCCCTTATTGTTCAAAGTTACTAACTAGATGTGTGTATTAGGGATGTAATTAAAAACTCCTTACTATTTTGTACTAGTGCTTAGATGTTTTCTTGTGGTGGTATAAGTTATGTTCTGTTGAACTCATATTATGTTTTGCTGTCAAATTTGGTTATGTTTCTTATTTGGCTTGTAAAGAATCATATTATGTTTGGTAGTGAACTTATATTTTATCATGTGTATCTTGATATATTATGTATTTTGTAATATTGTTTTTATACAAGTAAAAATTGAATGACTTGCTTGAACAATTTGAATCAAATACCAATGAAGATGATGAACTTTTGGAGCAAGCATCTTATGTGTTTGTGTTTATTGGTGAATATGCAATAAAACATCTATGTAAAGAGCCGTGTAGAACCAACAAACAAATAAGCCATGCATGGGTGTAAGAAGTATTGCAAGGTCATCTTATTCGTTGTTATGAGATGTTTCGTATGGAAAAACATATTTTTTACAAGCTTTGCACTAAATTGGTTGATCATGGTTTAAAGCCTACTAACCGCATGCAAGTTGAAGAAATGGTTGCAATGTTTTTAAACGAGGTTGGCGTAACGCCCTGAAATTTTGCTAACTATAAATCAATGTTTAATTGTATTTATCGTGTTATTTAATTATATGATTAACTTGAATGAGTTTAGATATGGTGTGAATTAGTCATGTGTGATTTGATTGATGTGGATGTTGAGTTATGTGGAGTTTTATTGACCTAAGTTGAAATTATGAGATTTCAAAATTTATCTAAACCTATTATGGTAAAACCGTGATCCTGGATTTGTTAACCATTGGATTATGTTCAAATTTTGACTGTAGGTTCCCAACACATGTCCCCATGGTTTGACTGTTGGGATTTTCAAAATAACAATGTTTTAAAATAACAATGTTTGACCTCTTGCTAAGCGTAATTCCAACCCGAGAGAGAATTACGCTGAGCGCAAATTGTTGCGCTTAGAGTGATAGGAATTGCGCTCAACACGAATTGTCACACTTAGCGCAAATCCTAATCCGAGAGGAATTTCCCTAAGGATGAAAAGTCAGGCTTAATGCCAAAAGTGGACTCCTGCTTAGCGAGATGAGCTCGCTAAGCGAGATCTGTAGATTATAACTATGTTCTTTAGTGTGAAAAACATTATTTTTTCACTCATTTTCTCTCCAAACATCCATCCAAACCCTAACACCTCCTGCTCCACCACCCACAACAACCAGTGGCCACCATGAGCTGCTGTTGTTTGCCACCGAACCACCACACTGAGATGAACGTTTTAATTGGAGTGAAATCCTCATAATCCACCTCAAGGATTTGGTGGAAAACATTCCCTCAATCCTTTATTTCGTAGCTTCTCTGAGGTAATCTTGACTTCTAAACCTTTCTCCTAGTTAGTTTGAACTTTTTTTAGTGTCTCTTGTGTTTTGGATATTGTAATAGGGTGTTTTTACACTTCCTTTAAAAAAAACCTTGAAAATGAGATGTTGTAAAAGTTATCTTTTTTATAAAATTGATGTTATTTTCGTGACCTTCGCGGAACCCCAGTCACATTGGCATGATCAGAATTTCAAAAGGACGTCTCCTTTTAGTAGAATCCGAAATACCCCTTAGCCCTTTATGTTTTGACATGGGTAATTGATTCTGAATGTTGTTATTAACCTTGTTTTTGAAATCTATACTAAATTTCCTTCAATTTGGTATATAGAACGTTGCATTTGGACTAACGAATGTGAACGAGAGAGGTCTTTGAGCGACCAAAGAGGAACTAACGGAGAGCTCAAGACAGGTGAGGGGAGTTTATTATAATTTACGACATTTTATACCATAGTTGGGGTCAGGGAACCTAACTACGGGGATGTATGTCTGTCCCTGTTGCATGCTAGTTTTCAAGAAAATAATGTTTTTGACTAATTGGATGCAATAAGTCTGTTATTGTTAAATGACATTATTATTTTTATTAGACTTGTGTTGTCTGAAGGCCTAGGGAGTGTGAATCTCAAACATGAACTATATATGTATGTATATGCGGAATATGATTTACTGATGATATTGTTATTGATGATATTAATTGATATGAGGTGATGTTGATGTTTATGATGTTGTTATTGAAGATGATATTGATAATAATTGATATGAGATGATGTTGGTGTTTATGATAATATTGATATGAGATGATGTTGATGTTGAGAATGACATTGAGATGAGATGATGTTGTTGTTGTTGATAATGTCATTGAGATGAGATCATGGTTATCAAACTTTCAAGTTAACTCACTAACTCTTACGAGTTTACGAGTCCACTTGTCCTCTGTGAGTTGACTCTTGAATAAACTCTTTTTTAGTAGACTCTGGGTAAACTCTATAAACTCTAAGTAAACACGGTAGACTCTCGAGTTTACCACCGAGTCAACGAGTTAGTAAGTTAAAAAAAATTAGACCAAAATGTAAGTCATTTTTTATTGTTTTTTATTTGTTTAGCATTCAACATACCTTCATTTAGCGTGTTATTCTCAAATACAAAATTCTCACCTTTAATAATATAAAACCCTTGTTCTCTAATAACATCAAACCCTCGATGAGAATGATCTACCACTACTATAACCTCTACAAGTTATTGTTTAGTTGTGATGTATTATTACAAGACTTGGTTATTTAAATATTCTGAACTTTATAATTTACTTTTTTGCTTTATTATATTGTTGAAATGTTTAATTAGTATGTTATTTATATATATTTTGTTATTATTTTTATATAAAGTAGACTTTTACGAGTCTACGAGTTGAATCTACGAGTCGAGTCTATGAAACTTTCACGAGTCTGCGTAAACTCTCGAGTTTGATAACCTTGGATGAGATGATGTTGATGTTGAGAATCTTTAATTATCCATGGTCAGTGCATTAATGGTGTCCATGTTTCATACTTCATATTGCATGGAAATAGTATAAACTTTGTCAGTAAGTACTTGTAGTTTCTCATGAGTGGAAATACTTGTACTTGAGGGCATGTCACTTGGTTTGAAACTTCCTTGAGACTCAGGCTGATCACTATTGGGGGGGGGGGGGTTGCCTGTGCACGATAGGGTGACCTCGACATTTGCTGCCTAGTTTTCCTAAGTGAGAGTGTTGTGTGGACACACGTAGGCTATTTCCTGACGAATGATACTGCATTGCATTTGAGAGGTAAGGTCAGGTGCATGCATCATACTAAGCATGATTGTTTGGAATTTTGGAAGGTTGATGACTACTTATTGAGTGTATGTTGGACTAATGAATGTTTATGTATGATTATGGTATTTGTTGATGTTTTCTTACTAATCATGGTTATTTGATTTTTGTGTTAATTTCTTTTATAATAAACTCACCCTTGCAATTTTTGTATCGTGTGGTTGGTACCTGTGATGATCACAAACATTGTTCGTGGGAGCAGACGGACAACAATAGAGTGCGTGAAGTGAAATTCTTTTATGGAGCCGTCAAGCCAACGTGATGACGTTGGGATTATTTTGGGAGAGAGTTGTGTTTTGTTAATCAATTCCTCCGTAGCTAGTTCTATAATTCTTTTTGAATTGAGGATGTAAATCACATATTTAATTATATGTATGAATTAATTTACTTTCCATTATATGAATGATGCGTATTGAGTTTATATATATATATATATATATATATATATATATACTCATCTAAGTAATTATGCGTTGTTTGGTGAATGTATATTGCGAAAAATTTACTTTCATTTTTTTCATAAGAAAATTAATAGAGTTTTCATTTAAAAAGTGAAATTTATGTGGTTTAGAGTGGTGGTATCGTAGCGACAAGGCAGATCGTTACAATTGGCCACGTGGAAGGAAATAGGAACATTTAAGAGAGGTTTCAACACTCTGGAGAAACTATAAGTAGACATCTCCATAAGGTATTAATTGTTCTCTTTAAGTTGTCTGTAGAATATATTAGGCTACTAGATCCTTTGTTTCGTGATAGTCATGCCAAAATATAAAATGATATACGATATTGGCCATTTTTTAAGAATGCCATAAGGGTAATTGATGGTACGCATGTTCCATGTGTGGTTACTCCTAGTGAGCAAGCTAGATTTATTGGAAGAAATGGTATTCTAACACAAAATATAATGGTTTCATGTGATTGGAACATGTGCTTTACTTTTGTATTAGTTGGATGGGATGGTATTGCCCACGATGCTTGAATCTTTGATCATGCTCTCACAACTTCTATTATGAATTTTCCACATCCTCCTCAAGGTATTAATTTTTTGTATCACTATAATTGAATTCTATTCTCATTTAAATTTTATTTATACAATTTTTACCTTTCTCAACAAGCAAATATTATTTAGTAGATATTGGCTATCCAACACCCATGGGTCCTTACAAATGTGAATGCTACCACTTTCCTGATTTTAGACGTAGATTTGGGTGTGCAAATAGTAATGAAATTTTCAATTATTATCACTCTAGTTTAAGGTGCACAATTGAAAGAACTTTTGGAGTATGGAAGAATAGAATTGCAATCTTGCGATGCATGCCTAAGTACAAATTTGAAACACAAGTGCAAATAGTTTGTACAACGACAACTATACACAATTTTATTAGAAGGTGATGCAATCCTACCCCCCAAGGGCATTGGATAGAAGACTCCAAGAAGATTGGGCCAAAAATGCAAGATAAGGCCCTAGGGTTCTCATGAGCCTTAGGGTAGATTTCAGGCCCATGAGCTAAGTATGAGCCCACTTATCTTGGTACATATTAGATTAAGGTTTCATTAATTTTGGGCCTTGTATTTAGGGCTCCATAATGTAGGTAGGGTACCCTAGAAATATAGGATTTTTCAGCCCTTGTATTTTAGGGCACCTAGACTAGTTTTTGTATGAGGGGTAGTTTTGTAATTTCACACGAACTAAATGGATATTTGATGTGTGTGGTTGGAAATAAATTTAATTGAATTGGTAGAAGCCCAATCCAATTAAATTTTAGAGGGGGAGGTGAGCATTTGCTTACTACACCCCATTGCCACATCATATAGTCACACTTTGTGCATGTCCTTCATGCTTTTCATGCCTCATGACACCTAAGCACACTTAGTGGAGAATCTTGGAATTTATCTTGGATTAGTGGGCTGAACCATAACTAAAATTCACTAATCATAATTAGTGAAATTTTGGCTCCACAAATTCGATTTCAAATTCAAGTGAAATTTGAATTTCCCTCCAATTTTGTGTGACACTTAGGCTATAAATAGAGGTCATGTGTGTGCATTTTTTTCAACTTTGATCATTTGAATATTAAACTTCATATTTCAAAGCTCATTTGGAGCACAAAATTTCGTGCTCTTCTCTCCCTCTCCCTTCATTCATCTCCTTCTTCCTCCAAGCTCTTATCCATGGCCTCCTATGGTGGTGAGCTTCTTCTAGACTCATCTTCTCCTTGAAGTGGCGGCTCCTCTCTCTCTTCCTTCTCCATTCCGCTGCCATTCATCTTCCAAGAAGCAAAGGAATCCATTGATGAAGAAGATCCTAGGCCTACAAGCTCCAATGGAGCTTGCATCATGTGGTATCAAGAGCATCTTCATCTAGGTGATGTTCTTTTGCTTCCTCTATCTTTTTGTTCGGTGAATTCTCTTTAATTCCTTGTTCTTCATCTTATTCTCCATGTATATCCTCCATTGTCTTGTGGTTTGGTGCTGTTTAGAGTAGATTAAAAAAAAAAAAACCGATTAAATCTTAGATCTACACTTGTTCTTGCATTTCTATGGTTCAAATTTTGTAGATCTACTCTTGAATCTTGTTTTTGTGTTGATTTTAGGTTCTATCATTTTTCATTCATAATATTCTTGTGCTGAACCTTAGATCTAAATTTTCTTCCAAAATATTGATTAGAAAAAAAAACACAAAAATCTAAGTGTAAATCACTTAATCCATGTTGTCTTAGAGTCATGTTTAGTCATAGTAATTGTCACATTATGTTCTAAGTTTGTGTTGAATTTTTATTTTGTTGATTGAATTCTAGATACATTTGTTCATGTATTCTTGTCATTCTTAGCCTATCTTTTGAATTTTGAGTCTAATTCATGCATGTTATTTAGTTCATAACATGTTCTAAATCAATTCCTAGAAGTAGTCTTGTTCTTGAACTTTTTTGTTTTGTTTTCTAAGTTTCCTACATGATGCCTATGATGAAGTTGAGTTGTGGTGCTGAGTTGTGGCTGGATTTGTGAATCAAATAAGTCTTAAGCTCTCTTGAATTGTGTTATTCAAGATAATTGAGCATAAGCAAACACAAATTGTAACTATCCAAGCCTTAAGCAACATAAACACTACTCTTGATTTCTAGGTTGAAATCGCTGGTGCTGGCAGCTTGAACATACAAAATTGTATAAATTACTGGGAATTGGTCACTACGAGTTTTGAGCTGAACTTTTTACTTAATTTTCTAGACATCTGGAAAAAAATTATAAAAAAAGAACCAAGCGATTTGGATTAAAGGAAAAAATAAGAAAAATCACACAAGTTGGCAGAAAAATCAGTGTCCAGGAAAAAAAAAAGTGAAAGGGAAGTGTGCTTGTTGTTTTGGCTCAAAAATTTGTTCTATAATTGGTGCCTATTTTATACCAATCCTAGTTCTGAAATTTAAATTGAAAATTATTGTGAAAACAAGTGCCGAAACTAGAGGTTTCTTGAGTCTTTTTTTTTTTTTTTATAGTTTTTCTACTCTACTCTAGAGCCATTCTAGGTTTCTCTTTGAGTCCTAGCTTGCTTTTTTGTGCTTTTCATTGCTTTAATTGTTGAATAATCCTTGAAAATTTGTCTTGTTAAAACTCTATTGGTTTAGCTTTCATTTCATTTTTTTTTTGTCTTTGGTTATTGCTTGTCTCTTTGCTTCCTTGCTTGTGAGTTGCCATATAGGGAATTGGAAAGGAGGATTGGTGCCATATCTTGAAGAATTTGAGTCAAGAAGCAAGGGGCCAACCACCTTAAGAGCTATTGGACTAAGAAGCACTCCAAATTGAGTGAAACACTAAAGAGAGAATAGCCACCACAATTGAGGACTTTTTTTTCTTTGTAATTTTGTAATTGGCAATTTGCTTTGCTTTCAAATTTTGTAACAAAAAGGCCTTTCATTGGAAGTAAGTTGGGAGCCTCCGCTAGGTCACCCTACTTCCATTTGTGTGTAATAATTTTAGGCAATTTCCCCTTAGGATAGTGAGTGTTTTGTTGGGAACCTTAAATGAGGTCATCCAAACACTCTTAGGATCCGCCTAGTTTGCATTTCTTGCACTTTAATTTCTTGCTTATTTTCATAGCTTATTTCCTTTACCCTCCATTGTCAAACCGCCTAGATAGCTTGGCTTTTACCAATTAGTTTTTACCTTATCTTTCACACCTCTTTTAGTGTTTATTTTGGCTAGTTTCAACCATAGTTTATTTTACCTTTTGTTTTCAAACCCCCAACAAGAAAGAACCATAACTTAGGAACCAACATGAGTCTTCATTCTTCATCTAGTGTTAATGGTGAGGGTTCTACTCCTAAGGACCCCTTGTATAAGATATTAGATGAGTTGAGATCCCTTAAGTTGTGGAAAGAAAAACAAGAGAGAAAAGAAAAAGGTAAAAAAAGAGTGGAAGAAATAAGTCAAGATGAAAGAGAGAAAATAAGAGAGGAAGAAAGAAGAAAAATAAGGAAAGAAATGAAAAGAGAAAAACATGTCTCCTATAGTAGTCATAACTCTTGCAAGAGCCTAAGTGAAGAACTTCGTGACTATTATGAAGGAAGGCATAGGTCACATCTTAGACCTCACTCCCATAGGAGAGAAAATGAAAGAAAGCCTCAAGAGGTTAACATTAAACTCCCATACTTCCATGGGAAGGAAAATGTAGAGGCTAATTTAGATTGGGAAATAAGGGTAGAGCAACAACTTAAAAGGAAGTCTACTTCAAAATCTTATGGCTCTCACTCTTATCCAAAGAAAGACCAAGGTCAAGGAATCTTAGGGGTGAGACCTTCTAAGCCCAAAGATGATAAGGGGAAGACAATAGAAAAGCAACCCCTTAAGGCTAGTATGCAAGAGAAGACTAGCTCCATGAAGTGCTTTAAATGTCTTGGAAGAGGACACATTACTTCTCAATGCCCCACCAAGAAAACCATGATTATGAGGGGCCAAGACATTTATAGTAGCCAAGATGAGGCTACTACTTCACCATCCTCTAGTAAAAGTGAAGAAGCAAAATGGGAAGAATCTAGTGAAGAGATCTACCTCCAAGAAGAAGGACAACCTTTAATGGTTAAGGAGGAGTGTAAGGAGGTACGTGTCTCCTCGAAGAGGTTAGCTAAGAAGGAAAGACATCTTGAAATAAAGACAAATATTAAATAAATTTCCCTTCTTAGACAACCTCCACATTTTCTCCTTTGTAAAAAGACACTTGTTAGCATTGCCACATCTCTTAGGCTTGAGTTTATTCCTCAAGTAAAAGAGTTGTTGGATGAGGGTTTGGTTCGCAAGAGATTAAATCCTTGTGCTTTGTTGGTGCCCAAAATAGGTATTATTAGGCACCAAATCCCTAAAATAGGTGGTGTGATGAATGCTTTGGGTGGTGCAACACTCTTTTGTAAAATCACTCATGCACCCAACATCATCATGATTTGTGTACATAGGGACTCATTAGGTAGGTTTGTTCTTATTTTTTGTTTCAATGCAAACCTAGGTGCTCATGTGGGACACCTTAGGTTTGTCGTAACTTTTTTTAGGAATAATCAACATGAAAATAAAGAAAAAGGTATGTATTATTCCATTACTTTCCTTAACTTTTTAAATAGTGATCAAGGGCTTCCCATGGACCCTAAGAGAATAAAGGTCATTCCTGAGTGGCCTACTCCACCAAGTATAAGGGAAATTTGGGGCTTCAATATCTTAACAAACTTTTACAAAAAGTTTGTCCCATATTTTTCTATACTTGTAGCACCACTCATTGAGTTGGTGAGGAACTATATTCTCTCATGGGAAGATGACCAGGAAAGGGGTTTTCAGTCCTTACCATACTCTAACATACCGAACATCACTAATACATATGTTTTCATTCTTTTTACAGGTGTTGAGGAAAGAATCCATGAGTTTCAAGAACCTCTGGATTTGAGGTCAAATCCTTTTCAAGGGGAAGGGAATGATGCAATCCTACCCCCCAAGGGCATTGGATAGAAGACTCCAAGAAGATTGAGCCAAAAATGCAAGACAAGGCCCTAGGGTTCTCATGAGCCTTAGGGTAGATTTCGGGCCCATGGGCTAAGTATGAGCCCACTTATCTTGGTACATATTAGATTAAGGTTTCATTAATTTTGGGCCTTATATTTAGGGCTCCATAATGTAGGTAGGGTACCCTAGAAATATAGGATTTTTCAGCCCTTGTATTTTAGGGCACCTAGACTAGTTTTTGTATTAGGGGTAGTTTTGTAATTTCACGTGCACTAAGTGAATATTTGACGTGTGTGGTTGGAAATAAATTTAATTGAATTGGTAGAAGCCCAATCCAATTAAATTTTAGAGGGGGATGTGAGCATTTGCTTACTACACCCCATTGCCACATCATATAGTCACACTTTGTGCATGTCCTTCATGCTTTTCATGCCTCATGACACCTAAGCACACTTAGTGGAGAATCTTGGAATTTATCTTGAATTAGTGGGCTGAACCATAACTAAAATTCACTAATCATAATTAGTGAAATTTTGGCTCCACAAATTCGATTTCAAATTCAAGTGAAATTTGAATTTCCCTCCAATTTTGTGTGACACTTAGGCTATAAATAGAGGTCATGTGTGTGCATTTTTTTCAACTTTGATCATTTGAATATTAAACTTCAGATTTCAAAGCTCATTTGGAGCACAAAATTTCGTGCTCTTCTCTCCCTCTCCCTTCATTCATCTCTTTCTTCCTCCAAGCTCTTATCCATGGCCTCCTATGGTGGTGAGCTTCTTCTAGACTCATCTTCTCCTTGAAGTGGCGTCTCCTCTCTCTCTTCCTTCTCCATTCCGCTGCCATTCATCTTCCAAGAAGCAAAGGAATCCATTGATGAAGAAGATCCTAGGCCTACAAGCTCCAATGGAGCTTGCATCAGAAGGAATGCTAAGAGCGATATTGATTTTACATGTTGTGAAGATAAAAACATAAGCGTTGACTCAGATGATAATTACCCCAATGGAGTTAACTTGGACCAAACCCAAGTTGTAAACGTCATTTCTTCACCTCAGATTGATCATGTTCGAGATTCAATACTAGATGAAATTGTACAAGTCTTAAATCAAAATTCATATTGTTGTGGTAGGACAAAGTTGTGTTATATTAAGAATTGTTGATCTTTTTTGTATTTTTTTGTCACTACTTTATAAATACATTGTTATGTTAATTTGGATTTCAAGTTTTTATTTAGAAGATGCACTTTATTTCTCAAGCTAATATTTTAATTAATAATTTTATTATAAAAATATATAAACCTACCTATTTATTTTAAATTAATAATCAACATATCAATATAATAATAAATAATAAATAAGAATACATAAGACATGTATAAATAACTAAAATTCATTTTAGTAATTACATACTCAAAATAAATTTTCATTCAAGTATCCAAACAACATTCTCTTAAAAAATAAATTTTTTGATATTTGTTATCCAAACAAAAATCACGTTATCGTATAATCAATTCTAACCATAATCAATTCTATAAGTGAATACACACACACACACACACACACACACATATAGGTATAGTAACTCAGTACACATCATTCACATAATAGAAAGTAAATTTGTTCATACATATAATTAAATTTGTGATTTACATCCTCAATTCAACAAAAAGAATTATGAAACCAGCTATGAAGGAGTTGATTAACAAAACACAACTCTCTCCCAAAATAATCCCAACGTCATCACGTCGGCTCGGAGACTCCACAAAAGAATCTCACTTCTCATACTCTACTGCTATTATTCTGCTCCCACGAACAAATGTTCGCGATCATCACAGGTACCAATCACACGACACAAAAATTGTGAGGGGTGAGTTTATTATAAAAGAAATTAATACAAAAATCAAATAACCACAATTAGTAAGAAAACATTAACAAATATTATAAGCTTACACAAACATTCATTAGTCCAACACACACTCAACAAATAGTCATCATCCGTCCATAGTTTCAATCAATCATGCTCAGTATGATGCATGCACCTGACCTTCAACT